>NW_007726634.1:568576-581175 GCF_000696425.1 Galeopterus variegatus | reverse complement strand
TGGCCCAGGGGGGAGCAGGGAGAGCGCGCCCACCACCGTCCCTTCCCCCCTCGATGGGAGCGGGGGCGTCCCGGCCGCCGCAGCCGCCTGAGGAGGGAGAGCCGGGGGCCGTCACTTCAGAGTTGGGGCTCAGCAGTCCTCCGGGGAGAGCGCGCCAAGACCGCTGCAGCCGTTGGCCGAGTACGTACCAGAGCGGACGTTCGCCGCTCCGGGTCTGCCAAGTGCGGGACGCGTTCGCGGCCGTGCAACCCCGGGCGAACTTGGGGCGGCTGAGTGGCCGGCCCGCGCGGGCACTTGGGGGGCGGGCGTCCTGGGGAGCGGGCCCTGCGGGCGCCGCCGGAAGGAGAGGGCGGCCTCGGGCTCGTGTGGGCGATTCCCGGAGCAGTTCAGTGTGCAGGGGCCGCGGGAAGGAGGGGCAGCGCGGCAGCGGCCCTGAGTTGTGCGTTTTCCCTCCGAGAGCGGGGACTGCCGAGTCCATGCTCCTCATCCGCGGGTGGTGTGCGTTGTGGGTGCGCGCGCCGGCCCCAGAGTTTTGCACCCACTTTCGCCAGGGGCAGAGTCTTTCTGTTTGTTTACTTTATAAAAGTGCTGCACTTACCGTCTTAATTTTCTTCGTGAATATTCTCCCCTTCCGAATGTAGTTTTCTTTTTAAAAGCGGGAAGAGAGTTTTGCTTAGAAGTGGTGTACAGAAACTTGGCACCGAGGTGCAGGGAAGCGAGAGACTCATTGTGCCTCTAAGGCCGAGTGAGGAATTTGCACACACATGTGGGACGCAAGCAGCCTTGGATGCAGAGGTGTGTGACATTATCATGAAGAAACATTGAAAATGCAATCAGATATTTGTGGTCTGCAATCTCAACGTTCACAAAGCTTGAGCTATGAAACGATACTTCTATAAGCCTAAAGGTTGCAGGATTTGGGGGAAAAGGATAGTTAGGTTGGAATATGCGTTTATAGATTCTGCAACTTTTGCAGCAGGTGATCAGGAGGCTTCATAGACATGCATATACTTATCCCTCGCTCCCTGAGATTTGGGCGGCATGGTAAATTTTGGGGTGGCTGTTAATTTAAAATTTCATCCGAAAGAGTCGATTTGGTCTAACTTATTACCGATTGGTTTGCCAGTGACGTGTGTGCCAGCTAAAGGAGTGCAAAGATCAGAAGCTGAGAGAAAAATTCTTAGATCTTGTTTAGAAATATTTTGGCAGTTTTAATAGATAATATTAGATTGCACAGGAGCAGAGGAACCGAATTTAAAATAGATTAGTCACGTAGGAAATGCTTAGCTGTTTTGTTAGAAAAGTGTGCACGCAGTGAATTACTGTCTTAGATTTCCACTTCTTTAATTTTTTTTCCCTGTACAACATAACCAATTATGATATTTCATAATTTATGTGTGGGTTTTAAGAAGAGATATTGGAAGAGAGGATGCATACATAGGATCTACTTTCTCTGTTTTGGGTGGAGGCTGATATTCTAAAGACTTGAAGGAGCTGTTTCTGATCTAATCTATGTGTTAGTAAAAGTGGCAGTCAGATTCAAGGGTATCTATCCTTTTTTCTTCCATATTTATACCATTTGAGACATTTAATACAGTTCTTTTACTAAGTTTAAAAGATGATTTTGTTTTTATAGGTATTAACGTGCAAATAAGGGTTCTCTTGAGAATTTGTAATGGCTGGCAAAGCCAGCCCTCCTTATCCATGTTTTGGATAAATTAGATATTGGAAAATTAGGTCTTGAAAGAAAATAATTTCAAGGAATCTTT
Organism: Galeopterus variegatus; assembly: GCF_000696425.1. NCBI lineage: Eukaryota > Metazoa > Chordata > Mammalia > Dermoptera > Cynocephalidae > Galeopterus > Galeopterus variegatus. The sequence goes on along the minus strand of NW_007726634.1, from coordinate 579,406 downwards.
GGATATTTTCTTGTTTTTACCATCTTTCATTAAAGTTAATATGCCTTCCCAGTATTAGAAATATTTTGTTTTTCCTGGCTCTGGTGGTCTCTTGTTATATGTGAATGTACCAATAATAATGATAATAGTAATAAAAACGTTGAGGCACTGCAGATTTTTATTTCATTTTACCTGCTAATTGTGGATATATTTCAAATGACAGAAATCCTTAGAAATGCTATAGCTGATACAAGGAAATTTAGTGAGCTTGTATATCTAATAAATTGATATATCTAATAAATACTTTATATCGTCTCTTATTTCAAAATTACTTAATTTAATAATTCAATGATTTAATAATTCAGTTATTAATACAATTGAATAATCTCAGCTAAACAAAATAAATTTTTTCTCTTTTTGTGACTAGTAGATAACATCCACTGTCATGGGAAAGTTAACAGATTTTCATTCTTGTTATTTAGAGAATGAGTTAAAGCATTAGAAATTTTCCTTTAATCACACTTTGAGAACATATTGGCTTATTAGTAAAGACTTTGGGGGCTTACACGGTGGATGCTTTGAAAAGAGAAATCATAAAGTGGGTGAAAACTTTGAAGAATGTGTTACTTGAATTTTAAATATGTAAAGTGAAAGATGGTTGGATGTCAGGTTTTTATGTCTGTTGACCTAGACTCTGTCCTAAGACTTAGGCCTCATCTTTTCCGATAAGCCTGTAGTTTTTTGTTGGTGCTGTTCATTGCATTTTTGGAAATGAAAGCTCAGTAAAATTTACCTTTAAATGTAAAGCCGTGTTCTGCATATCACAGAACCATGACATATTTTGTGTTACTTTCATGGAAATAACCATTTTATATTTTGAACAGTTTAAGATCACACTAATGTATGTCTATGCATATTTCATTACAGAATTTATGAAATATATTACAGGATGAATAATACCCACTTGAGCTTAATATGAGTTTGTTGGCCCCTTTGCATTGGATTTATTTTTATCTTGTCTGCTTCTTTCATTCTTATGAGTAGTGGAATGAGACTAGGACAGTTATTATATTAAATGCAAATTTCCTTTCTGATCTGACATGTTCAATAACTTGCACAATAATAGAATATACTCCCTTAAACTTAATAATGGAATAAGTGGGAAATTTGAGAAGTTGATGCTGGGGAAAAGTACTAATCCTCGTGAGAATTCTCACAGGTAAAATATACCATTAAGTTTTCAAATAGTTTGTCATTTCTCAAAACTATGTATTTGGAGGAGCTGCGCATTAATTTGCATGATATGTTAATTTAATTTGAGAAACTTCTGAAAAAGGTGATAAAATTTAAATGTATTGCCTACATACTCTGCTCAGGGAACACGGAATGTTTGTTGAATGACTTGCCAGCTGAGTGAAGAATTTCTAGTTATATGAAATGCTGGTATTGGTATTATTAAATTAATCATAGTTATTATTTAATAGCAAAATAAATCTGATTTGCCTTATTCTAATTTTGATAAATTAAACTTACACATAAAAACACTTTCGTTAAAATGTTAAGGGGTCTCGGGCCGGCCCGGTGGCGCACTGCTACAGTGCGCCGCTTGGGAGCGTGGTGGCGCTCCCGCCGAGGGTTCGGATCCCACGTACAGACCGGCCGCTCACTGGCTGAGCAAGGTGCAGGAGCAACACCGAGGGTTGCGATCCCGTGGCCGGTCCTGGTCCGGTACGGGCGCGACACTGAGGGTTGCGATCCGTTGCCAGTCACGAAAAAAGACAAAAAGGAAAAAAAAAAATGTTAAGGGGTCTCTAAAATTTTTTTTTCCAGCTTCATTCAGAATTCAGAAAAGAATCAATAGGGGAGAATATTTGAGTTTCCCATATTACCATTAATTCATTAGAGGCTGTATGTTTAATTCATAGCATTGACAGTAGTAAGATCCAAAAGTGTCTTGACTTAAGATGTATTGTTGAATGCCCACTAATAAGTGTGCCTAGGTAAATCATTTGGAATGTGAAACACATAGGAGTTAACACAACCTTGCAATCTTAAGTAACCAATGAAATGTAACAACGAAATGTAACATTTAATCATTTTAGCTTGAGTTTTGAGTTCTAGGACTTGGATAAGAGTGAGAAGAATTCATTTTCTAGAGGCTCATCTTTCCCTAAGCCTAATTCTGGCTTTTATAAACCTATTAAGTTTCAACCTTTAGTCTACCCGTTACATCCTTCTCCAGGCCCTTATACCTTCAAGCTACTCTCTCCTAAACTTTGCAGTACTTCAGAGGCTTTAAGTGTAGTCTGTGTCCTCAAATTTCTTATTTTCTTTGTCCCCATTCCCCATCTCAATCCTTCATTCCCCTGGTGTGCAACAGGTCTCATGTAGAGGTTGAGGAAAACAATCTGGTGGAACTAATTCACCTTAATCTGTAAATGACTCATGAGCTCTTAACCCTTCCCAAGGTTTTTCACATTTTTTGTAAGTCTATAAGACATTGGGACCGGCAATGGGATTGCAAACCTCGGTGTTGCTCCCACGCCTCGCTCAGCCAGTGAGCGGGAGCCGGTCTGTATGTGGGATCCGAACCCTCGGGCGGCAGCGCTGCCGCGCCTCCTAAGCGGCGCACTATCCAGTGCGCCACTGGGCCGGCCCATTAATGTGAAAATTTTAGGCTGTGCTTGGGGGAAGGGATTTATAGCCCTCTATGTAGTCAGGCCTTAGTGAGATTTTGCCCTTGGTTTCTCCCCACTCCTGGAAGAGTCGCTCTTCCTTAGAATGCCATAAATTTCATAAAAGTGTGTACACACACACTTTATATATGTGTGTATATATGTGTATTGCTGTATACGTGTGTGTGTAGTGATGATTCCTATAGCATGGAGGGGAGAAGATTCAAGAATAGTGGTTAAGAATCCATTTGGATATAATGAACATTATAAGATAGGTACTTGTTATTTGGAGATAACTTATACTGCCTTTAATTTATAGGAACAGAGGGAAAAAAAGACCTAGGATCTCTCATGACTGATCTTGAATTCTTAAAATGCTGGTGTTGGAGCTGGACTCACACATAATGTATATTATAACACTTAACACATGTAGTTCCTGTATTTGGGGAGAGCACACTCTGATCTCATGAAAAAATGGCCATGTCATTGGAGTCCATTATATATAGCCTTTTGAGAAGGAGGAAGTATTGAGGATGAGAGAATGGAGAGGATTGTAGATAAAGTTAACAGGATGCAACAGAATGTGCAGTTATTAGATTGGCAATTTACACAGAAGGTATTCCTTTTCTAATACAAAAGGTGACTGACAATCAGATCCTTAATCAAACTTTGGGTTTCATTCAATAGCAACCTTTATAGAGATGTTATTCTGCATAGAACACTTTGCTAAGAATAAAGGGGGATAAAAGATTAATGAGGGCTAATTCCTAGTCTCAGGGTGCTCATAACCTAGCAGTAACTTGTTCTACAGAGCCAGGTAAGTTGATGTAATTGTTGTATAGCATTTACCACAGTGTTTAAGTGTCTGCATCTTGTCTGTCTCCTCCCCCTCAACTGATTTTCCATAAAGGACCATCTTTCCTCTTTATTCTCAGAACTGGCTCAGTGCATGGCATATTTGAATAAATGAAAAAGAGAGAGAGAAAGAAAGTATTGTGAGGTTCAGAGAAGGAAGGGGACACCTGCAGCCATTGGGTGTGGGAAAGACTTTATGGAAAAGGCTGTGAGCAGTCGACTGGATAAGAAAAATGTGGTGTGTATATATATACACACACACACACACACACACACACACACACACACAGTGGAATACTACTCAGCCATAAAGAGTGAAATTCTGCCATTTGCAGCAATATAGGTGAACTTGGAGAAAATTACGTTAAATGAAATAAGCCAGGTGCAGAAAGAAATAATGCATGTCCTCACTCATAAGTAGGAGCTAAAAAATAAATTTAAAAGAATGAAAAAGAAAAAAAGAAACAACAATCACAGTAATACACTGAACTTTCAGGAGAGAACTGAACTGTGGTTATTAGAGGTGGGAAAGGGGGAGGAAAAATGGGTTGGTGAGAAATTGGTTAAGGGTCACAAAGAATGATTACTTTTTATAAGATGAGTATACTGATTGTCCTTATTTGATCATCACATATTGTACACAGGTATTGATATTCAATGCTGTACCCCACGAATACGTATAATCAATTATGTTTCAATTTTAAAAAAGGCTATGGAGTGGAGAGGGAGGATGCCTGGCATAGGGGCAGTAAGTGGTACATTGAAGAATACCCAGTGTGTCTCTTTATCTTGAACAAAGGGGCATATTTAGGAATAGAGAGAAGGCTGGAAAGGTAGGTTTGGGTCTGGGGTACCTATATGAGTAGTTTGGATTTCTTTATGCAGTAGGGAAATTTGCACAGGTGTGTAAAGACCAGACCCTCACCTGAACTTTAGGAAGATAAAGTTGGCATTGCAGTGTGGGATGTACTGCAGGTGAGGAAGCTGTTTTCAAAGTTAAGGCAAGAACCAATGAAAACTAGAATTAGCTATTTTTGAGGCGAGAAAGGAAAAGGGTGGTGGTGTGGCCTAAGGACGTGTAGATTTGGGGAAGGAAGAGAAAAAACAAACATGGTGTCCACACTTTTATTAATCTAGGAGAACTGAAGAGTAGTGGTGCAACTAAAAGAACTCAGAGTGTTAGAAGAGTAGATTTGGGAATCTGGAAGATGGGAGGACAGTGAGGTCATATACTTGCTTTTGAATATGTCAGAGTCGAGGTTTTCACAATCCCCAGAAGAATGATTTGGGCTGATGGTTCTCAAATTTTTCTGTTATGAGGATGACATTTTAAGTAAAAAAAATTGCCAATACTCATGATAATTTAATTTTAGTGTTTGTTTATTAAGGATACATATAATGACAAAAACAACAAATCCAGTTGCATTTTTAAATGAGTTTGTATTTTATTAAATCACAGAAGCGTTTATATACCTTCATTTGCAAAGTAGACATGTGTGAGAGGCATCTTTTTTACTCAGTATTTAGTAGTTATGGTGCATTTGGATTTGAGAACACTTTGCGGTAACTCCAGGGTCTTGGCCCATGAACCACTGGTCCAAACTACAGATATAGATTTGGAGGTCATTTGTCTATGGTGATAATTGAAGCCTGGGAGTGGTTGAGATCATCAAGGGAGAATACGGACAGATGATAGAAAAGACATCTAATATGTAACTCTGGAGAATTCTTGCACTTAGAATATAGTGAGGGAAGTCGGGGGAAAGAAAATAATACAGCATTCCCAAAGTCAGCTGAAGAGCATTTCAGGGAGTCATATCATGCATCAGAGAGGTTAAAAGAGAGAGACCTGGGTGATAACTCTGTAGTTACTTGAGCGTTTTGATACAATAGTGGGACCAGAAAGCAGGCTGGATTGAGGCAGGTTTGAAGGAATGGTTCTTCTTTTCCCTAGTGACCATTAAAGGCCTCTCTCCTACCCTAAATCTTCATGTCCCAGCTTGGAGAATGTCAGGAAAATTTTGTTTCCCATAGTGAAGCAGAAATTGAACGGTAAAGTTTTCTGGACCAGGCTAGCTCCTTATTTCACTTAGTATAGTTTGAATCTGGCAGATGACTAATGCTACCCTGTAAGGAACCAAAGTGAGATTTTTGTTTGTTTGTTTGAGGTTTTAGAACAAATCATTACCATTTAAAATAGATCAGTAAATAGCAAACAGCAGCAAATGGTCTTAAAGTGTGATCCATTGTTTTTTAGTTCTTCCCTAACACTGGGGTTCTTTTTGTTGGACTGACCAAGGTGAGAACATTTAAGTTTGTGTAAGGGGAGGTTTGCTCTAGGCCTCAGGTTTGGCTTTTCAATGCAGCAGGAATGAGTAACTGGTTTCTCTTCAATGTGGAATTCATGAAAAGGTCAGACTCAGCATGTTCTAGAATATCTTGAATAGGCCAGGTAACTAGTTTTCAGCTGAGTAGATTTATTATATTATAAGCTACCTGTATTTAGTGTTGTGTTAGGACCCTTTTTATATGTACTTCAGAAAGATTCATGTAGAAGCTTTTTGACTTATTTGACCTTCATGTTGAAGTATGAAATCTGAAAACTGAAAATCTCATGTTAGTTTTCTTTTAAATCAAATCAAGTTAATGTATGAAGTGGTGGGTATTTAAATGATCACAGCAGGCTCTGGAAAGAAACTGAAACATTCTCCTAAAGCACAAGCTTAGGGAGAACTCCTTTTGCAACAGTAAGTGTGGGCCTTTTGATAGCCTCCTGGGACTCTGAATAGTTTACTTATTTATCTTTCATCTGTTAACATGACTTTGGAAATGTACACTTGATCCTTTCAGTCCTTATGCAGATATTATATTCATAACTGCTTCTTTCTTACCAGTACTTAAGGGCTTTCTCTTAGGAACTAGGGAGTTTCCTTTTTTTCTGATGTAAAGATGAGAAAGGATAAAACTTGAAGATTATTATTTTCTAAACTCATTGCCTAGAAAGATTCTCAGACGAATACAACCTGTTTGGGGTTTTTAGTTCTCTGTATCTTAAGTTTCTCTTTTATATTTGTCTAATTTTATATATATGTATACACATACATACATTATTATTATTATTATTATTATTATTATTATTACTCATAAAAAGATTAAAAAACTTTTTCTAGATTTTCTTTTTTCATTTTTTGGTGGCTGGCTGGCACAGGGATCAAACCCTAGGTCTTGGTGTTATCAGCACCATACTCTAACCAACTGAGCTAACCAGCCAACCCTAGGTTTTTCTGATGTACTCTTCTCTTTCGTAATCTCAGGAGTACATGTGGTGAGTAAATTGATCACTCCATAAACATTGCAAAGTTACAGTCTTCTTATAAAAAAGATGTATGTGTACATACATATTTATATATGTACATGCATTTTACCTCAGACACTTTCTAGAAGCCCATCTATTTGGTATAGTGTAGTTTAGACTTAAACTTGGGTCTGTAACTTCTGAGAGCTGTGTTTTTGTGGGTAAGTGTCCAACTGGATGATAGACTGCCCCTGGAGTGGAAGGACAAGACTATCCTCCTTTGGATGATTTAGAAGATGCAACAGTGTTTTTATCCAGAGGACTGAGATGGCATGATCATAAGGTGGACCTAAAGAATCTGGATGATCACAGAATTTATAGGAGTTTGTGGAGCCCAGAGGATATACTAAATATGTCCTCAAGCGATATTCTTGTACACGTTGCCAAATTTGCCAAGTCATGGGACTGTCCTGAGATGTACCTCAGGGACCTGGGAAACTATAATTTTCAAAAGCACCCCAGGTGGCTTCCTGGATGTTAGCAGAAGGTACTGGATCATAATTTAATCTTTTTTGTGTCTCTTGGGAAGTCATCAGGTCACCTGTCTATGCCCATACTAGCCCCTGAAAATAAAAAGTTATAAAATTTGAGGAGGTCACTAGTTGATCAGAACAGATTGTGGATGACACAGAAGTTTCAGGAGATGGGCATTCTAGTAGTCCTTAGAATGGTAGGGAGACCCATTCTTCTTGGATGGGGTGACTGAGACTAGAATTTTGTATAGGATTATGGCTGATGGCATGAAACAGAAGTCCCAAGTTTGGTGACTTTTTGGCTTTCAGGGATGTTCATAACATTCCTCTGCTTCCATTATCGTCCAGTTAACTATTTCTCCATACTATTGAGTTGAGGGTGGGTATTCTGTTTTCCTCTGATGTACATGTTCTTCTAGCTTTCCGTAATTTTCTCCATAGAGGGCTGCAGGGGCCTTTTAATCTCAGGGTGCATTGATTACACATTTATTCGTTTCTCTTAAATGGAAGTACTTGGTCATCTCCTCTTTGGATGTGGGAGGTCTCCAGGCAACTATGAACAACTTTTAAAGGCTGCTAAGAGGTCAAGTACTTTGCTGGATTTTGTTGTTTCTTTAAATACAAGCTTCTCTGTCTTGCTTGGACTCTAAAAGTATGTTTCTTCCTTGTCTCTCTTAAACTCTCTGCTGCTTTTGGAAGGTTCACCCACCCTCCTTCTTTCATCCTCCATTTCTATACCTGATACATACTTAGACAACAGTCTGGTTTTTTTGCATTCAGGGCAGTTCTTCGTAAGCATTCTACCCTGAGCCATTTGTCTGCCAGACTAATCTTGTCAATTCTTCTTTATAAAATGGGAATAAGTACACCCATCTCACAGCGCTGTTGTAAGGTTTAGACATAATGTAAAGTTTTTATCATATTGCCTGGCACAAAATAAGTATTCAGCAAATGGTAGCCCACTGTACTTCTTACTTCCTGCTAAATTTTATTCTTCACTTTACCTCTGTGTCCACATGGAAGCAACAAGGATCATAGCCAAAAATAAGAGATATAGATCCCTGTTAGCTTTGGTGTTTGAGTCCCTAGACTCCTGCTTACTAGCTATTTTCTTCTTTAAAATGGAAACAATTATACTGACCTCTAGGTTTGTTAGGAGTGCAAAATGAGGTAAAGTACAGAGAGAGAATGCTTCCTTAACAGTCAGTTGCTGTGCAAATGCTCGTTTTTGTTCTTCCTGTAGTGCATTCTCCTGTAGTGTCTAACCTATTTAGTTTAAGAAGTTTGAAGCAAGTATGATGAGTTTTTTCTTTCTTTTTGCAGGTTGAGCCCATCCACAGTAATGGCCGCAGCCTTACCCAGGACCCTGGGGGAGTTGCAGCTGTATAGAATATTACAAAAAGCCAATCTACTTTCTTATTTTGATGCCTTTATCCAACAAGGTGGTGATGATGTCCAGCAACTCTGTGAAGCTGGAGAAGAGGAATTTTTGGAAATCATGGCACTTGTGGGTATGGCTAGCAAGCCCCTTCATGTTAGAAGGCTACAGAAGGCTTTGAGGGACTGGGTTACAAACCCTGGCCTTTTCAATCAGCCACTGACTTCCCTTCCTGTCAGTAGCATACCCATCTATAAATTACCAGAGGGATCACCGACATGGCTGGGAATATCCTGCAGTAGTTATGAAAGGAATAGCAGTGCCCGGGAACCTCATTTAAAAATCCCCAAATGTGTTGCTACCACCTGTGTGCAGAGCTTGGGACAGGGCAAAGCAGATGTGGTGGGAAGCTTAGCACTGCAGAGTGTTGGTGAATCCAGACTCTGGCAGGGTCACCATGCCACTGAGAGCGAGCACAGTCTCTCCCCAGCCGACCTTGGCTCTCCAGCTTCCCCAAAGGAAAGCAGTGAGGCGTTGGATGCTGCTGCTGCACTCTCTGTGGCTGAGTGTGTGGAGCGAATGGCCCCCACACTGCCGAAGAGTGACTTGAATGAAGTGAAAGAGCTCCTAAAAACCAACAAGAAGTTGGCCAAAATGATTGGTCATATCTTTGAGATGAGTGATGATGATCCACACAAAGAGGAGGAAATTCGAAAATACAGTGCAATATATGGTAGATTTGACTCAAAGAGGAAGGATGGGAAGCATCTCACACTTCATGAGGTAAAAAGCCCATGTTTTTCTCTCCTTGTATGTATGTGGCATGTTGCTATTCCTTAGAGATAAGTTTGGTAATAGTTTAGAGAAGTGGAGATATACCCCCTGAAAGCAGTATTAAAAACATTCAGTTGTTAACAAAATATAATTCTTTCATGAAAACAGACCATACTTATTGTGTTAGTGGTATATTTGTGTTGAATTCAAACATGTTTGAGCTTTGGAATTACAGTATAAGGTGACTTTCAGAAAAAGTCAGAATTTAAGCAGTGAAAGCATAAAGTCTTTGCATTTGTGGAGCAGTTTGTTTTTTAACTGAGAAATAAAATAGGATTTTAGATATAATCATTCATTTAAAAAACATTTTTATAGACAATTTTTAGAAAAAAATATTTTGTAAAAATAACCAGAACTTAAATCAATTTTCAGCCAGCATAAAACAAAATATTAGATGAATGTTGGAAGAATTATATCTTTGAACATTGTTTTAGTTTGACATTTGGCATTAAAAATTCTCATTTTATCCTTATAGCACTCTATTCAAGAGTAGTCTGCTTAAGAATGTGTGTTAAGTGTGTATATATATAAAATTTCATATAAAATATATATTGCGTGTACAGACTTTAATGTGTATATGTATGTATATGTGTATTATATGTGTGTTTATATATTGCCTGTATGTACTTTTGTGTCCATATGTATGTATATGTGTGTTTATATGTTTATATATATATGAGAGCATATATAAACTTTTGCCTTACTCCCTTTCTTCTCTTGTCTATCTGGCTAACACATCATCTTTAAAATTCAGCTCAAGCATAAACTTAAGTCTTTTCTGATATCTTTTCCTCCAGGTAGAATGACCTTTCCTTTCCTTTTCATTTTTATCCTCACATATACTTCTGTAACAGTAACTTCAACACTTTAGGTTTCTTCAAGGCACAGATAATGTCTCATTCAACTTTATATCCCAGAGTCTAATGCACCCAGTAAGTGCTTGGAAAATAAATGCATTTTCAAGAGTTAAAAAGTCTATTTCATAGCTAAATTTTTTTTATAGCCATATATCCTTTAGAAGAAAAATTCTCTGTAAAGTGTTCAGGTCGAATGTAACATTTCACATTCAACATCAGCTTTCCCCCCCAAACTTGTAGTTGAACATGGAAAGGAATATATACTCATTGTAAAAGTATTCAGTCGTTACAAAAGGATGTAAAGGAATTGAATCTGTAAACTTTCAAATAGTTTTCTTTATGTATACAAATATAGGATCATATTTTGCACTTTGTTCTCCAAATTCTTTTTTTTTTTTTTTTTTTTTTTTTTTTTTTTTTTTTT
>NW_007726634.1:451495-568462 GCF_000696425.1 Galeopterus variegatus | reverse complement strand
TTTTTTTTTTTTTTTTTTTTTGTCTTTTTGTCTTTTTCTGTGTCTGGCAACGGATCGCAACCCTCAGTGTCACCCCCGTACCGGACCGGCAACGGAATCGCAACCCTCGGTGATGCTCCCGCGCCTCGCTCAGCCAGTGAGCGGGAACGGATCTGTATGTGGGATCCGAACCCTCGGCAGGAGCGCCGCACTATAGCAGTGCGCCACCGGGCCGGCCCTCTTTTTTTTTTTAACGTAACAGTACACTTAGTACAATATGTTATTAGGTATTTTTTCAAGTTAGTACACATACAGCCACTTTATTCATTATGTTGTATTCCATAGTATGTATGTGCCATTATTTATCTTAACCATTTACTTTTTGAGTCATTTAGGTTGTTTTCAATTTTTTGGTGCTACATATGGTGGTATGCGAACATTATTATATACACACACCTTTACAGACTTTTGCATGTTTTTCTGTAGAATGGATTCCAACATGTAAAATTATGAGACTCAAGGAATACATAGATTTAATATTTCAGTAGATACTGCCAAATTACCTTCTAAAAAAGCTGCAACAATTTATACTTCCACTGTTGTTATGAAAGTGTTCATTTCTTCACACTCTTGTTAATAGTGCATTTTACATTCTTTTTCATCTTTGCCAGTCTCATAGAAGAAAAAATTTCATTACTCAAAAATACTTCCCTTAGAGAGGATGAGTATCTTTTCATATGTTTAACAGACATCCAGTTTTATGTTCATATCTTTTGTTTTAATGTTAGAGTTGTTTGTCTTACTTTTAAAAAAACTGATTGGTAAGAATTTTTTATATTTTAAGGGTATTAACCTTTTATCTTGTGTTTTAACACTTTAGCAGATTATCATTTGTCCTTTGACTTAGAGTATTTTACCATGTGGAAATTTAATTTTATATAATAATCATTGATCTTATCTTTTGTGGTGTCATCCGTCTAATTACCTATTCCTTCAGTATAGAGTTATTTTAATTACTGTAGCTTTATAATATGTTTTGATATCTAGAAAGGCAAGTACCTCTTCATTAGTCTTGTTTTGCAACATTTTGCTTTTTAAGCTAATCTTCTGCATTTCTCCTTCCAAATGAAAAAAAGGTTAAATACATTTGTCAAGTTACCCCAAAATTTCTATTGTTATTTTGATTAGAGATGCCTTAAATGTATAGGTTAATTTGGAAAAAATTGACATATTTATAATAATGAGACCTCCCATACAAGAATATAGTGTATATGTTTACTTATTTAGATCTTTTACATTCCTTAGTAACTTCATATTTTTTTATTCACATAGGTTTTGCACATTTCTTGTTAGGTCAAATATATGTTAAATGTCTATATTACATATAAATTTAAATTCTATTTATATAGGATAGATATACAAATATATAAGATATAAAAGAAATATAATTGTAAATGAGTTTTTTTTTTTCCATTTTTTAAAAATGGCTGTCACTGGATGATTTTTGTATATTTGTCTTGTTTTCAGCATTTTTACCATCTGATCTTTTTAAGTAAATGATTTGAGATATGAATGCTGGAGCTTAAGCTTAGGGAATTGGTTATCAGTAAATCTGTGATTTGACCTATTTTGGGTGTATACTTTTGCAAATATTATGTATTCTTATTGCCATACAGTAACTACCTCACAGGAACTTGTAAGTTGATCTAGAAAGCACACTTAGCATTATAATTCAGATATACTTTGATGCTTTTTTATTACCTATGAACCAATAGACAAATCCAAAAGGCTATATGGCTATCATGAATAGAAAAAAAAGGTGAAACATGTTGGCAGTTTTAGTTTCATGCTTTAAACCTGGTTTTTATATAATTTTTAAAAAATGTAGCAGATGAAACAAAGTTGAGTTAAAAGATCTGTACTTTATCAAAGTAAAAATATTTTTAAAGACTACTTTACGGAACTCAATTGGCCTCACTTTTTAAAAAAAATCCTACGTTTAAAAAAATTCAAAAAGAATCATTTTACACTTGGCTTTTGTTAAGAGGCTCTTTGCTTCTTTAGATACATAGGTACAGATAGTATTTAACTAATGAGACCGTTGTGGGTTTCCCAAAATAAGGGAACATTCAAAATGAGTGTCAGTAGGCTGAGATGTGGAGGTGAGGCTTTGAAAAATGTGGTTTGTGTTTTTGAAATTTCCAGACGATTCGTTACTTGTAACTCGTAACTCAAGTATGTGAATCTGGTCTAATAATATAGTTTAGGATAGAAGTTTATGAATCAGGAAGCTTTCTTTAAACTAGTAACCATTCAAGACCTTGGAGAAAATTACAAAATCTGGAGGGAATTGAAAGAAAGTTCTATTAAGTGTACCTTTTAGGTATTATAATTTTGTATTTTTTCACTTGACTATTTAAAATCAGAGAAAGATTTTTTTAGTTTTTCTGAATTCCTAAGATTAAAGATTGTTACTCGTTTCTCCTCAATTTCCAGATAAAGAATACACTAGTCATTCTTAATTCACTGTTGGCTTAATCTCACTATTCTGAGAGTTTTCTTCATGTGAACCCTGTGGATACTGTTCTTTTACTCTTTCAAGACATTAATCTTTCAAGACATAGAGCTATATGTAGATCACTAGTGGATGAAAATCAGGAAGTTATCTACACCTGAAAAATTTTTTTCCCAACTCTCACAGTATATAAGATTCTTTTTCTTGTAAGCATTTTTATATTTGTTTCTGAATGTATATTGTACAGTAAAGAATTATGGAGTGAATTGTTGTTAAATACTTTTGTTTAAGGTATAGATTCAGAGGTAGTCTTAGAACCTGGCTCGGTATGGTCTGGTTTTAGGAATCAGACCAGGAAGAAAGTGTGAGGGGCTGAGCTTAGAATCACAGAACTTGTTTATGTGAAGAGGTGCTAAGGGACCCAGAAACAGTATTAGAAAGAAGCAGGCAGAATGTTCCTTCTGTCCAAAGGTATGTTAGCAGACAGTATGTGGTAAACAAGGCAAGCAGTGTGCCTCAGATCTTAAATCAGTGAAAGATGAAGAGAGATTGACTAAAAACTGGGACTAGCAAGGCAGTAGAGAATGTAGGAACTTGTAATATTCAGAAATATAAGCAGGTAGACAATTTGGCATTACAAAATATTGGTGAACAGATAGCAACTTCCAGCCAAAGAGCTCTAGAACTTAGGAAGGGGAAGAGGGAAATATAGTGAATGGATAAATTATAGACCTAGTGGAAATTCTAGTGTAACTGGGGTGCTAAGCAGGTTACCAAGATACAGATCCTGGCCCATGGAATAAACAGTGATGCCAAGCTTAGGTCACTTTCCATTGTAGTGTTGAGAAGTCAAGATTGAGTGTTTCAGAGGAGTCTATTAATGTCAGCTTTGACAGAGGAGGAATGCTGAATCTGGGAACCCCATGAATCTGAACACATTATTAATAAGTTATGATGCTTTATTCTGAACTCTCAGTTTAGAATAGATAGATTTCAGCATCTGATACTTGAAATGTTGGACATTTCCTTCTGATGACTTTTAAAAATGGATTATAGGACTATTAAGGTAGTCCTTAAGTTCTTCTTGAGTCACTTTTGGTAAGTTTTATTTTTCTGAGAATATGTCCATTTCATGTAAGTTTTCAAACTTACTTGCACAAAGTTGTTTATAATTTTTAAGACCTAATATTGTTTGTACATTTATCTTTCTTTTTTTTAAACTACCTGATCAACCTTGCCAGAGGTTTATCAGTTTTATTAATCTTTTCCAGAGGTCTGCAAACCAGGGTCTGTGGCCCCAGTCTGGCCCACCTCCTGTTTTGGTAAATAAACCCTTATTGGAACACAGCCATGCCTATTTGTTTATGTATTGTCTGTGGCTGCTTTTGAGCTACAGTGTCATAGTTGAGTCGTTATGACATAGACTGTTTGGCATGTGAATCCTAAAATATTTACTCTCTGGCCTCTTATGGAAAAAGCTTGCCAATCCCTCATTTTTTTGAGGAAGGGATTTTTGGCCTAATTGATATTCTTGGTTGTGCTCTGTGTATGTTTACTTCTGCTTTATTACAGTTTATTTTATTGTTCATTTCTAACTTAAGTTGGATGCTTAGTTTGCTAATGTTCAATCATTCTTTTTCTAACGCAAGTAGATAAAGCTATAAATTCTCACTATGTATTGGTTTAGTGTTATTTCCAAAGTTTCGATATGAAATTATTTTACTATTTTTCAATTCTGATTACTTTCCTTTTTGTTTATGATTTCTTTTCTGACCCATGAGTTATTATTTTATTTTATTTTTTCCTTTTTTCGTGTCCGGCATTGGATCGCAACCCTCAGTGTCACGCCTGGACCAGGACCGGCAACGGGATCGCAACCCTCGGTGTTGCGCCCGCACCTCGCTCAGCCAGTGAGCGGGAACCGGTCTGTATGTGGGATCCGAACCCTTGGCGGGAGCACCACCGCTCTCCGAAGCGGCGCTCTGTAGCAGTGTGCCACCGGGCCGGCCCCCCATGAGTTATTTTGAAGTGTTTTCATTTCCAAATGTGAGGGATTCGTTCCCCTAAGTTATTTTTCCTAATGATTTCTAATTGAATTTCATTGTGGTCTAGAGAACATGATTTGCATGTTGCCAGTTCTTTAAAATTTGTTGAGATATTAGTTATGGTCTAGTATGTAGTCAATGTTTTTTACGTGCTTGGAAACAGAATTGGTGGAGTGTTCTGTATATGTCTGTTTTAACAAGTTTATTGACCCTGTTATTCAAACCTTCTATATTCTTACTGTTTTTTTTGTGTGCATGCTCTATCAGTAAATAAGAGTTGTGTGTTTAAATCTTGTACTATGATTCTGGAGTTATCTGTTTATCTTTGTATTGTGCAGTAATCTTAGTAATCTTTATGCATTTTGCCTTAAAAACCTCTATTGTGTTTGATATTAATATAAATACATAAGCTTTATTTTTCTTAGTAATTGGGATACATCATTTTTTCATCCTTTTACTTTCAGCCTTTATGAATCCATGTTTTATATATGTCTCTTGTAAATACCAATAGTTAGATTTTAAAGAATCCAGTCTGACATTCTTTTCTTTTAACTAGAACATTTGGTGCATTTACATTTATCATGACTAATATTTTGGATTTATTTCCATTATTTTATTTGTATTCTGCTGCCTGCCCCCCCACCCTCCTTTGTATCTCAGGTTTATCATCCGGGATTAGTGTCTTTCTGCCTGAAGTGCATCATTTAGAATTTTCTTATTGAAGGCCTATTTGGTGACAGTCTCTCTGTCCTTCCTCACCCCACTGGAAAGTATCTTTATTTTGCTCCCATTTTTAATTACTATTTATTTGGAGTATTAATTCTACATTATTAGTGGTTTTCCCTTAGTAATTAAAGATGTCATTTCATTGGCTTTTGGCTTTTATTGTTATGTTTAGAAGTGAAATGTTTTTCTGTTATTTACTGTCTGTTTTTAAAATCTTGTTTGTTTCCCAATTTCTTTCTCTTCTCCTTCTGATTCTCAATTTTTCTTGGTAATTTTTACTGTATTGCTCTGTAGTCATATTTTCAACTCCCTTTGTTTCTTTAAATGAAGTCTTTGAGGGTCTGATTCTGCTGCCTATTGTTTCTGCTGGTTTTAACTTATGATGCCTTGTTTCTTTGAATGTTTTATGATTTCTGTCTATGAACTCATGTTTCTTGGAACTTTAACCATGGGAATGTTTAGAGGTCTGGGAAGAAAGTGGATTCCCCTAGAGGATATTTGCTGTTTTTTCTACCAGGCATCTGGAGACATAATAACTCTGGGACTATGTGAAAATAAAACAAATTCTCAGCCCACTTAGTATAGATTAGGGTTGAAGGTCTATGTGAGGGCTGACTTGGGATTATGAAATCACAAGAGTATCTTCTCTTCTCTCCCAACTCAGTATCAAGGTACAAGACAGGTAATTTTCCTTGCATACCCATGGGGTACAGGTGTATTTCCAATTCAGCCTTACATTGGGCGTGTAGTGCTTTGAGGTTTCAGCTTCATGGAGGAGGGGTCTTAGACTCGTCACTTTTGGTAGACCCTGGGCTTTTACTCTTGTTCTCTTTCCACACTCCCCAGCCTCATGAGGCAATGAGGATCGATTTAGCGACTGTTCTTCCCTTACTCCTTGTAATACTGCCTTCATTCATTTTGGCCTGAATAGTTCTTACTCTTTTACCAGCTAATTGAGCGTTTAAAATAATGTATCCTGCCCCCCATTTTGTTCAGCATTTTTTGTTGTTTTCTGTGAAGGAAGCCAATGTTGGTACCTAGCCCTCCTGAGTGATGGAAATATAAGTCCTGATTGCCGTTTGAGCCTCCTGTCACAAAGCACTCACCTAGTGTTTTTATGCTAACAATATTTAAAGTTACAATCATTTGATTGTTAAAGGTTATACTTTTGACTAACTGTAAAGGAAGTTTTTCATAGAATCAGTTAACCATTCTTTTTGAGGATAAAGATAACTATAGTGAGTCCAGTTGTCAAGTCCAGTTATAAGTGATAGAAAGTTAACTTTAAGAAATCATTTACATGAAGATATGAATGGAATTTTGTATTTTTGGCCATGAAAAGAGGAAGTGGAGGAAATAAGTAAACCAGAAAGGGAGAATATCTTATGGCTTTATACTTTTAAGAAAATTAGAATATTGGGATTTTAATAAAGCTAACATGATGCCGCGGTGAGTTACTACTCTTTTGCATTATTTCTGTCATTTTTCTTTTTTAAGTATACCATAATAGTTATTGATTTGTTAATTGTTAGCAACTGGGGGCATGAATTCTAGATAACACTGACAGAACACATGTTTTTGAGGGAGAGGCTTTATGAATCAGCTTCTACAACTTGGGAGTGAGCTAGAGTTATTTCTCTTGCCTTAGTTTTCTACCAGAAAGGCTCCCTCAGGGCCTGAGAGTTCAATCTACTTTTTTGGTCTGTTGGAGCTTGAATTCAGTGACAAAGAGTGTGTTATGCTTTTCTTTGGTTTCTGGTAGGATGATGGAAGTGATACTAGAACATTGTTTTCAGTTTACGTTGAAAGTTATTTTCTGTGGTTTGAGCATAACCTGGTACCTCTGAAATGTTGCCAATTAAAAGATCTGACAGTCAGATGTTCTCCATAGTAATTTAGATTTATGAGTACAAAAAAGAAATAGCCACACAAAAAGCAATTTGAGAAGGGTCTTCAAGGTACTTGTAGCTACTGCTATTCTGAAATTAAAGTTTATTTAGGAAATCATTAAAGTATATTTCTCTTTTAGCTCTAGTAACATTGTGCCTTTAAAAGCACTTAGGGGAGAAATTGATCTGTTATTGAAGATTCTTAGAAGGAGGGAAAAGGCCGAAAGTGAATTCTTCCTTCAATTATGTTTTCATATTCAGTTATGGGTTTAAAATAGGAGGCCTGGGCTTACCTTGCTGTCAGTAGCCAAATTAATTGTCTTAGAGCAAACCAATATAAATTACAGTTGGAAATTTGGGGAACAGGATGTTAGATATCTGTATCACACCATGTACCATAACATATTCTAGATGGATTAAGTACTTAAAATATAAAAATTAAAACTATTGGACTAAATTATAGCAGAACATTTAGGTATTATTAGGGTGGGAAGGTTGTTTCTGTACATGGCACCCAAGCAAAACTATGACAAGGCTAATGACAAGCTGTTAAAAAAAAAAAAACCCACTGATGTGATGAAGAGTTAATGTTCTTAATACATAAGGAATTCCTAAAGCCCATAAGAAAATGAAACATTGCAATAGAAGAAACAGGCAAATACCATGAACAAGCAGATTTTAAAATAAACCAAAAACATAAGAAAAAGGTTCAGTTTCATCATCAAAGAAATGCAAATTATAACCAAATGCATTTAAAATAAATCAAATTGGTAAAGCTTTTAAAAGATAAAAACCAGTGTTTGTCAAGAGTCTAGGAAATGGACTCTTCATATAATTGTTAGTAGCATTATGATTTATACCAACTTTTTTGAAGGGTAATTTGGTGGACTGTATAAACCTCTTAAAGTCTAGTATATTTTGTGCCCTTACAAGTCTATTTGTAGGAATTTATTCCAAAGAAATAATTGGGTATGTGTGTAAAGATGCACATTTAAGAATGTTCTTTGCAGCTTTGTGATACATGGAAAACTGGAGGTAGTTTAATATCCAGAATGAAGTTGGTTTAAATAATGTATTGCTCTTTTCTACAATGGGATATTGTATATACAGGTAGTAAAAATGATATTGTAAAGGATATTTAAATTCATTCATCAGTCAGATATTTATTGAGCATGCAATCCGTGACAGATGCTGATGTAAATAAGCCCAATCTCTGTCTTAATATATGGTAAAAATAAAAAATACAGTATACATAAGTGAAAAAAGGAGATTACAGTCTGTATATGCATATACTTATATTCATATGTACACAGAAATATTGGAATAATGTATATTAAAATGTTAATATTCTGTGGAAGGTTAGTGTGCTGCATTTATTTTCTTCTTTTGTCTCTGTATTTTTAAAAATTTTAAATAAGAAAAATGATTATAAATAAAGGTGGGATGTCCGGGTAGGAAGAAAGGGTGAATACCTGATTTATGAAAGGAAAACAAGAACTAACACCACCAACAACTTTGTGCCAGGTGTGTCTTCTCATTTATTTTCTAGTCAGAATCTGTTGAGGTATGATATTATCCCATTTTGCCTCTCAGAAAACTGAGGCTCTGAGAAGTTTTTGCATGTCCAGAATCACACAGATGGTAAGTGATAGAGCAGGACTCCTCTCAGGTCTGCCATCAGATCCCATTTTCTTTTTGCCATTGGTCATGCTTTGATAGAATAGGTTTCTTGCTTTTTAAAGAAGTCTGATATACCCTCTTGGCTGTTCTGTAGATCTATTTAAGTTGACAGAATTATGTGAAAAAACATTTTCCAGTTTATTAAATAATAACAAGTTTTAGGATAATATTTGCTATTTTAAATTTTAGTACTAGGTGTTTGTTCAACTAGCAACTATCTCTGTACTGGCAATATTTAACAATTATTGATAATGAAAGTTTAGATAGATCTTAGAGATTAGTCTCCAGACCTTGATTTGCCAGTATGGCTCTAATTTATGATAACTCTATTTTGTCCTAAGTGACTTGATAAATGTTTAGCTAAAATCATTTAATTTTGATTACTTCCTAAGAATTTTCGTGTCAGTTCACACTAAAAAAACCTGTCAGGCCACATACACTCACTTTTAGTTAGGGAAATATTATCACCACATCATATGATCAAATCTTTTCTTTTTTTCATAAGAAAAATGAGATGCAGAATATTTACTTTTTATTTATTTTTTCCATGTTGTCCATAAACTCTTCTGCCTGAGCAAACACAAAGAAAGCATATAAATAAATAAAACCAAGATGACAATTTTGATTAGTTAGGGCTCTTTGAGATGGTAGATGGGTTGATTTTCTTCTGGAATTCGGCATTAGAAATAATTAGTAATAAATACTGCCTGATTTTTATGAATAATGATTTCATTATATAGTAATATGACATTTTATATTCTTAAGTGAAACATTTTACATATTGGTGAAATAAAATATTTATAATTTTTAAAACTTTATTTTGGATATCCAGCTCACTGTTAATGAAGCAGCTGCTCAACTCTGTGTGAAGGATAATGCCTTGCTGACAAGAAGAGATGAACTTTTTGCCCTGGCTAGGCAGGTTTCTCGAGAAGTCACCTATAAATATACTTACAGAACCACCAAGTAAGTGTTTAACTAATTAGCGCTATTTTTGCATTGCTTGATAAAAAAGTTGGAAACACCATCCACTGATAGAATAGAAACATTTCTGAAAAAGTAGAAGTGTGAATAAGATTAAACAGTACAGTAACTTTTCAAAACATTGCTGAAGTGATTTTTGTTGTTTTAATTCCCTTTGTCTTTCTCTCTTTTGAAAGACGTAATGCTGTAGCATTATTCTGGCAATGGTTTTAGACATTATTCTCTCTCATACACACTTTGGTTTTGAGTGTGGTGATGGGATTTAGACAGCATTTACAGACTTATTTGTACACCCACTAACTACATGAATTTGTTGAACTCTGAGGAAACAAAATGGTAGCTTTTCTAAGGTGTTTGCCATTCAACGAGATTAGCTGAATATGTAAAAGACTCAGAATTTAAGGAAAATTTGGAATATACTTTTATTACTAGGAAGTAGAATATGGAACATGAGTTTGTTGAAAAGCAGTGGTGGTTTCAAAAACTTAATGTAAACACACCATATTGTTATCTTTCATCTTATCTTCACTTGAACCCTAAGCATTATAGCTTCATTTTCTGCCCTACCTTGGTACCTATGTATTTACAAACTGACAATAAGTAAAATTACATGGACTACGTGAACAAGGTAAGAATATACAGCAACATTAGTATTATTAACAAGATTTTTTTTTTTGGAGTTGGATAATTGAGCTGATGCAGTGTTTTTTTTTTTTTTCATTTTCTTCACTGTATTATACAACATTTTCTTTGTGAGTACTTGACTCCAATAATTTTCTTTAATTAAAGTAATACATGTATGTGATTTAAGAAGTCATATAGTACACAAAACTTATAATGAAACTCAGCAGTTCCTATGCTCTATCCCCTTCCCACTTCTCAGTTCCATGCCCCAGAGGCAACTGCCTTCAATAATTTTTTAGCTGTTTCTTCTAGAATGTACATTTATGTTTCTTTTTTAAGTTAAATATATTTTAGGAGCCAAAACTATATAAAAAGTTATACTCTGATTCCTCCCGTTTCCCCTCCCTGCTGATATAGGTAGTTTTAATAGTTTTTTTTTCATCTTTCTGTCTTTTTGTACATACACGCAAGTACAAATACCTACTCTCATTTGCACCTTTTTTTCAAAAAACCAAAGGTAGCATACACATCTAGAGTGTTTTATATTTTGCATAATATATCTTGGAGATTTTTCTATATTAGTACATACTTCAAAAAACTCATGGAAAGATTCATATCATCTTTTAATTCTGTTTTTCCACAAACATTTTGAAGTACCCTTGTATGCATCTTCCTCATTATTTTTTACAGTGGCATGGTATTGAGTTGTGTGGATATAGTATGTTCATTTGGTCTAGTCCCCTATTGATGGATATTTGAGTTGTTTCTAGTCTTTTGTCATTATAAATAGTACCACAATAAATAACGTCATGCATATTGTATTTTGTTGATTCTGAGATGTACTTTTTTCACATTTTAATATCTTTTATACTGAGGTATAACTTACAGTTGATGAAATGGCATAGTTTAATTGGCAGTACTATTTCATAGTGGCACATGAAATAATTGTGTGTCGCAACAATTGATGGAGTGCCATTTCATATATGTGTAGGTACCTCTGGGATAGATTTCCTGTGGAGAGATTGCTGGGTCCACATTAGATACATCTGTAGTTTTGGTAGAGAGACAAAAATGGATTTTAATCTCATGTAGCCTTAAGCATTCATTTTATCCTGAATTGTGCCTACTGAACCATAAAGGGATATCTTCCTTGATTTCTTTTTTTTTTCATTATGTGATTGATCATCATTAAATATTTATTGAGTGCTTTCTGTGTGGAGAGTTCTTTAATTGTGGCCTTTTAAAATGTGTAGCTGTGTCTATAGATTCCCCTAATGTTAATTTGGAAATGACGAAAAAATCTTTTTCATTATTTTAATACTCAATATGAATATGTCGTTTCTGGTGTTGGAGTTTCAGGGTTATATATTTTGGTGGAAGGTTGTAGATTGAGATGCCTTTGGAATAAAATTTGTTATCTTCTCAAGTTTTTCTCTTTCTCCCCTTCCCCTTAGGTCAAAATGTGGAGAAAGAGATGAATTATCCCCAAAGAGAATTAAAGTGGAGGTATGGTTACATATTTTCCTGTGCTAATAATGTTTGCTTCTGTTTTAAGATCAGTAAAAATATAGTAAAATCTTACTAGTTCAGACAAAAAAGGACAGTCCCAAAAACTATTGAAGAATGAATTATAGAATTTTAAAAACAATATAGAATTTTGTTACTTTGAAATATCTGTAGTAATTTGAATTAGCTAACCAAGGAAATTCTTAATAGGAAACTATGACTAGATTGATGTCCAGTCAGTTTATCAAAGGTGGATTTGCAAGTTGATGTTTCTTACAGATTTAAAACTCTTTACTGATTAAACTATTTTTTATAATCTTATTTACATCATTAGTCATCTTATCAAATACATTCAGAGGAGCTAACTTTGTTTCTTTATATTAACTATTTGAGGGAAATGACAATTTAGTAGGTAAAAATTACTGAGATTTTACGGTAACTAAGGCCTCTTTTAGAGGATGATAGTTGAGGTTGTTCTTCTGATTTTAGACTTGCAAGTGGTAAAATAGGAGTTGAGCAAGAAAAAAGTACTTTTCTTAGAGCTCTCAGAACTATAGAGTGTTTTCAGAACTACTGTTCCTTAATTTGGATTGAATACTTTTTCTAAAGTCTAGTCTATAGGAGAGTGGAAATTTGAAGTCAGGTGGCTCCTTCCATTCTTACTTTTTCTCTTGGGCAGAGGATCAGGGTTAGTGCTCTCAGCCATCTCATTATTTAATCTCAAGTTAAAGCAAATGAGCTATGCTTGACTACCCTAAATTTGCATCATCAAATTATACTTGCTAAGTATCTATTTGTATGACAGTAATCCTTTATTCATACAAAAACCAGAGTTGTTTTGCAAAAACATAAGTCCTTTTCTTGGTTAAATCTTTCAATGGCTTTCTACTGTACCTAAAATAAATCTAAACTTTTAGTAAGGTGTCCAAGAGCCAACATGATCTGACTCCAGCTTGCACCTCTCACCTCATCTGATGCCACACTCCCCCATTCTTACTGTGTTGCAGCTGCACTGACCAACTTTTCTCTCCTGGAACATGCCAAATTCATTCGTGCCTCAGCACTCACTGTGTGTTTCCTCTACTTCGAGTTGCAGTTCTCTAGATGACTTCAGGTCACAGCTGAGTTTCCCCTGACTTCCCTGTCTCCCTTTCTAAAGGGGCACCCTAACCCCCAAAATCACACTCGGGCCTATTCTCCTGGTTTGTTTTGTTTATTTTTATAGCCCTTACTACTGTCTGAAACCATTATATATTTGTTTTTAATTTATTATTCGTCTTCCCCATTAGATGAGAATAGTGCTCTTATCTGTATATCCACTACTTTATACTCAGTCTTTATAACTGTGCCTTGTACTTACTAGGCACTTAATAAAATCCGTTGGGTGAAATAATGAATGGTTGTGGATAAGCATCTTTGGCTTCTAAAAACTTTATCCTAAAGCACTGTTTCTCAAAGAAGAGAAATATTTTGTCCCCAAAAAAAGGACACATTAAAAAAATTGTGCTTATATTTGTAATTTACCTCACTGTTGGCTCTGGAGTAATACTTAAGATAGGTTGGGCTCAGATACCCATAAACAGATAACTCAGATACCAACAAACAGAAAGTTTGTTGAAATTATCTAAATACACTGAAAGATTGTCTGACTAGTGAAACGGTTTTATCCTATTACATCCCAAGATAACAGGTAAGATAGGATCCCTGTGGATTTAGCTGTTAGTGACTCGCTGTCACTGAAAGGAAGGCTGGTGAAGACAGAAACTACAGAGGCATGGGCCATTGGAGGACTTAAAGGAAAGACGGTTCAGAACCTACCCACTGGCCAGGAAAAGTAGTCACCTGCTAGCTAGAAATTCGTCAATGTCTGTTTTCACTATTAGCCCTCAGTGTGCTCATGATTCAGGCTGCTCTCATATGGAAGCCCCACTTTGCCTCTAGCTTCAGAGATCACTGTTAAACATTGAAATCTGTGATCATGAATCTCTTGGATTTTTGAGCTTCAGTCATTTCCTGTTAGGCTTTATTGATAAGTCCTTGTGACCGTCTATATGACCCTGATCTGAAATTAAAGCAAATGGTTTCTTATTAGAAGCCGAGAATATTGCATTAGATATGACCCTTCTATTCCTTTACATATATTCTACTAGAGATAATTGAATTATAGTACTTTTTTTGTTTTTATTACTACATTTTTTTCTATTATAATTCTATATGGTTTATTGTTTTATTAAAGTTCACAAAGCCACTTGAACAGTTCTAGATTTGGAATTAAGATATTCAGTGTTTCCTTTCCCTGTAACCCTTCCTAAATAACACAAGTGACTAATCAGCCCCAAGCTTTCTTTAATTGCTTTTATAGACACCAAATTATTTTGTTTCCAAGAAGTAAATAGGGATTTTAGGTTTGAATTTAGGACAGTGGTCATTTTTTTTGTTAGTTTGTTTTTAATTTTGTTTAGTTTTTTTAAAGCATTTGTGTATTGAAGGTCATCAATATATCTTCAAAATGTGTGTGTATACCTGCACATGTATATAGTGTAATCCTTTGCAGAATATATAGTATTGGTATAAATCCTTGTCTAAATTCTGTTGTGGTGTACTCTAAGTCAAATTTGAGATACCAGAACTGTTTAATTGGTTCTGGAAGCTGATGCCGAGGTAGTTAGTATTGGCTACATAAGGTTACCATACTACTTGTATAAGACTTTTCATCAAGTGTTAGTGCTTTGTTTATGTCTATCTTCTATGTGACTACTGGAGAGAGGGAGAATTTCTGGCATGAGAAGAGATTAAGGGAGGATTTATTTGGGAGGTATCATTTAGGCTGGGTTTTAAAAGAAGGGTAGGATTTCAGAAGGTAGAGATGTGGGGTGGAGTCAGGTTGGTATTATACAGATAGACTAGCATGGACAAAGACACAGAGATAAGAAAATACTGCATGAGTTTAGAGAACAATAAATAGGCCAGTTTGTCTAGAGTATGTGAACGACACAAAGGACCTCATAATAAAACTATGAAGATTTTAGAATTCTTTGAAAATACTTTTTCTCTTATTTCATGTGAATATTTCTGTTGTGGTTCTCAACTTATTCTCTATTTAAAGAAAGTAATATTAACTTAATCTTAGCCCTTTGTAAAGCGTAACGGACTCCTAATTACAAGGCCCAAAGTAAGGAGACAATTTTTTCTCTTTCATTTCATCTTTATTTTTCCCAAATTCTTTTTTTTTTTTCCTTTTTGTCTTTTTTACTGACCGGTAACGGGATTGCAACCCTCGGTGTCGCACCCGTACCGGGGATCGTAACCCTCGGTGTTGCGCCCGCACCGCGCTCAGCCAGTGAGCGGGAACCGGTCTCCACATGGGACCCGAACCCTCGGCGGCGCACTCTCCAGTGCGCCACCGGGCCGGCCCTTTCCCAAATTCTTTACATCAGCCAATAAGCATACATGCCAAATTGCTGATTTTTTTTCCATCTTAAAAAGATAATTTTTACAATGAACACAAAAAGACATGTGATGTGTTTACAAATAACAAAACGATAAAAATAACATCAAAATAATTTGCTTATACCTTATTTATGACAGAACATATTTAAGTTGGCTTTGACAACTCATTAAAGTAGATGAGAAACAAAGAGCCAAAGTCCCTGACTCTCTTGTTTTCTCCTAAATTTTTAAAAATGTTAGTTAAAAGTGGATTCAGTTGGTATCCTTTCTTTTTCATTAAGAACACTTCAAGTTCCATGAACAAACTCTGTCATTGCCTCCAGTATTATAAGTAACCTCTTAGAAGGGAGGAAGGACATGTAAAGCTACTAGCCTCCAGGCAGGTGATGGCAGCTGACTAAATGGACTGTGACTGCTCATATCTCATCTGTGAGTTTTCTTCATTCTCTGAAATTACTGGAGACTGGGCAGAGATGGGAGGTGACTGCATTCTTGACCCTGTGGGGTCCAGGGGTGCTAAGCAGTCAGAAATAACTGGATGAAAAAATCAGGTTTGTTAATAGAGCCCAGGAAGTCAGAAATTGGGGCTTGAAGAAGAAAGACCTAGAGGAAACATCTGCTAGCTGTTCCAGCAGGGTGTAGGGGTGGGAGAGTGAGGAGGTGGGGAGGCAGGAGGGTCAGAATACCCACCTACGCTGTTACTAAGCTTGTTGAAAAGAAAGCTAGTCTGATTTGATGTAGACTCTTCCCCTGTGGACCAGAAAAACAGAAGCATTACAATCTGCTATTCATACAGAAAGTGTGAGTAGAAAGAAGGAAAATGCACATGTGGGGTTGAGAACATCTGCTGTAACAAGTCATTTAGAGACAGCTAAGCAGTGGCGTTAAAGCAGCTTGCTAGTGTTTGGCGGAAAGGATGAGAAGGAATGGGGGTGGAGACCAATGGGATGAGTGTAATTAGGTCATGAACAGCATTCCACCCTATAGCTTTCATTTTCTTAGTGCTTGGATCCGTAGTCTCGTCAGCAAGGGAACACTGTGATTAATGGCAGCAGCCAGGAATATGCCATGGAGATAAATTGCTCACAGCAGGGTACAGCTGGTGCCTGGGAAAAAAGCTTAAGAGACATAAAAAAATCCTGTACCAAACATAATGTGAAAGAGACCAGTTTCTTGAGAATGTTCTCACTTTTATTTCTAAGTCATATTTTGTGTATCTTAAACCTACTTTATATCATATGCTGCTCAGTGGTACTCAGTGCTGTAGTTTTCACATTCATGATGAACTGTCAACACTGTAGGAGAAAATAATGATTAATGTACTCAGTTGCAGAGAGATCACTGATTATTCCGATATTGTTATGTATTACTTATTACAGGCTTTTATTTCTCTTTATTAATGATGAAACTTTTCACATGTAGAGTTTGAAGTTCTCCCTTCCAGCTTTTCAATATTCTTGTGGTTGAATCATCTTGACATTGGTGACACCATATATTTCTATACTTTTTCCAGGATTTACCAGTTTATATTACTTCATTTAATACCCACAAATCTCCACTGGGTGGATAAAGGAGGTGGTGTAATCCTCATTTAGAAATGGGGAGCACTGAAAATAATGAAGTTAACTTTTTTGCCTGCAGTCACACAGCTGGTTCTTAACACAAAAAGACTAAATCACTCCTTTCTCCTTCTGCAACCTTCTTTAAAAACATTATTGAGATATTGGGGGCTCCTGGGGATTCTGGCTCAACATCCTCCACTCAGTTTGCTAATGATTCTTCAATCTGTGGTTCCCCTCCTCCAATTTTGTCCCAGGTTCCAGACTCAGCGCACCTGCTTACCTAGCTTCTCTACATGGAGGTCTCACCAGCAGATAAGACTCAACATATCCCCAACTGAATTGATCAACTCTCTAGCCTCTCCCTAGACCTCCTGGTCCTGAGTTCTTTAATCTAGTGAATGTCACCACCAGACTCTAAATTGCCTAATCTCAGGAATTCATTTATTTCTCTGTTGCATCTGTCACTGTCCATGGCTAAGCCACCATTCTATCTTCACCACAGCCCTCTAACTAGTCTCCCTACCACCATCCTTGACTGCCCCCCCCCCCATTCTCCCTTTTTCATTCATATTGGGCTTTCTAAAATGCAGATTTGATCAGTCTCTTCCCTGAGACCCTTAATGGCTTCTCATTGCGGTTCGAGATAAAATCTAAAAATTTTAACATAGTTTACGAGGCCTCACGGAATCTGGCCCTCAGTTCCCAACTTCTTTGACCACTCCCTCTTTCTCAATGTATTCCCTGATTTAGCTTATATTAAGTACTTTCTGGCTTCTAGAGTGTATCCTGTTCTTTTGCCTCTAGGCCTTTATACAAGCAGCTCTCTTTTCCTAGAGAACTCTCTTTCTTCAAGCCTCAGCCTAGACCGTACGCCCTCTGGGAAGGCTTCTCTGCCACAGCGCCCTCCCCTGTGCTCTGGATCTCTGTCCATTTCTCTCTCAGACTGTATTTTTCAGGAGGGCGGCAGGCATGTCTATGTTGTCTGCCATTGTATCCCCGTGTTAAGTGTAGTGTATGAACCAGCTAGGTGAACAAGACCTTTACATTGAATGAATAAACACGTGTTTCTAGATTTCCAGTGTTGTTTTCACTAAGGTAGTTCCCCACCAACATATGCAGTATTCTCTGGCTGGTTTTATTGTTAAATGTCCAAATTCTGCTCATTCTGTAAGACGTCTATACTATGTAAATATCCCTAAAATTTAACCTTTTCCTCTTAAGTTCCAAAGTTCAATGAGGTAAGCTAGTAGAAGACTTAGAGCAACAACATTAATAAAAGCAGTTATTTTTCAGGAGGCTACAATATACCAGCCCCATGTTCTATATTTTACATACATTATCTCATTTAATCCTCACCACAAACAACACTGGGGTTCCCTCATTTTACAGCTATAGACATGGCTTCAAAGCCTGTGCTCAGTCCATAAATTCCTACAGTTATCACCTTTTTGAAACAATAAATACAGGCATTTCTCTTATAGCTCTGTTTTTTATTAGCTGAGCTGGCTTTAATTCTGTCACTTGCACTGAGTTTAAAGCCCAATGTAAAACAATGAGGTCAATTTTCATTTTTTCCAATTTACAGTTGTAGAAAAGAAGGAATTTTGTGTCGTAAAAAACTGAAATGAAATATTGTCCATTAACATTTTAATCATGACTATTCAGGTAGTAGGATTAAAGTCATTTTCTTTGCATTATTTTCTGAGTTTTGGGTAATATGGTTATTTTATTATTTACAAACTCTAAATATAAAGGACTTATTCTTTGACCCACAGGATGGGTTTCCAGATTTCCAGGATTCTGTGCAAACTCTCTTCCAGCAGGCTAGAGCCAAGAGTGAAGAACTTGCAGCTCTTAGCTCACAGGTAACAGAAACTACCAGTTATTATTTCATAATATCTGTATGTTAAAAACTAAATGACTGCTTCAACTAGCTTCAGTTTTAGTATCTGAGGGTTGATTTTATTTCTAGTTTTTTTTTTTTTTTTGTCTTTTATCTTTTTCCGTGTCCGGCAACGGATCGCAACCCTCAGTGTTGCCCCCGTACCGGACCGGGGACCGGCAACGGGATTGCAACCCCCGGTGCTGCTCCCACGCCTCGCTCAGCCAGTGAGCGGGAACCGGTCTGTACGTGGGATCCGAACCCTCGGGCAGGAGCTCCACCGCGCTTCCCAAGCGGCGCACTTATCCAGTGCGCCACCGGGCCGGCCCTATTTCTAGTTGTTTTTAAAATTTCATCTGAGACACAGCTCTATCAACAAGATAGCAGTAACAGCTTGGTTTGATTTGGTTTATGAACAGAATCTGATATGGCTACACTTACTTATTCTTTATAGTTTTGTATGAAGTGAGACAGATTCTATACTCAATGTATTCTCTGACTCAAACTCAACAGAAAAACGCAAAAGAAACAAAAAAACTTAAAAGAAATAATCTGATGACAGGAAAACAGCCATGTTGACTGTGGCTGGGTGTAATACAACTCTGAGATAAAATAGTACTAGTTCTCAATAAAATATTAATAGTCAACTTTGTAATTTTTTTTTTTTTTTTTGGTGGCTGGCCAGTGCAGGGATCTGAACCCATGACCTTAGTGTTATAACACTGTGCTGTAATCAACTGAGCTAACCAGTCAGACTACAATTTTTGTTAAATCATTTAAATTTATGTATATTGAAGAACTGATAAATTAATATGTGGCTTTAGGTGCTTTTGCCATTAAGTTATTAACTGTGTATGTACACTGAAATTAACATTTTAAAGAATCCTTTCTGCAAACACCTTTTAGAAAGCACTGTAAGTTTTTATTCCTATTGAGCTTCTTCCTAGTGACTTGCTTTTGGTCATATTTAGTACTGCCAAGTTTTGTTTTTTTTTCATGTTAAGAGGATGAAAAATACACTTTCCTTCTTAGAAATGCTTATTAAATTTTATCAATTAATAGCAAGTTTAAATGAAATGAAGTTATGGTTACTTTTGGTCTGGTTTATGTGCATTCAGAAAAATAGTGTAAACGTTTATTCTATGCATTAATATGTTCCACCTGTTGATTTTTAATTTTGTGAATCAGGACTTTTTGTAACCAATTTTGTATGGCAGCTTTCTTACTACTCATATAGCATGGTAGTGATTCATAGCAGTGTATTTTGACTACTACCTCCTTGGCAGAGTATCACAAATATACTGCTTTGAATATCACTTATAAGTAATTTTGAGCAGCCGCATGCAGAAGTAACTCAGAAAACACATACAGAGATCAATTTATATATTAGCTAACTAATTGTGTATTTTAAAACATGTCTTTTCATGATTGGTTGGGAAATACTGCAGCTTTATTCCGTGGTGAATGTGAAGGTCCTTGTTGGTGCTGTTTTTCTGCATAATTTGCATTGTTTAATTTTAGTGAGAGGTGTGTTTGTCTTATTCGTCGAGACAGCTATTTTACACCTTTTCTCGCCCAAAGATACTGTTATCATATCAGAGTCTGTATTGTGCCAAATTCTAAAAAAGAGATGCTAAAATTTCACCCTATGTGTTAGAAGTTTATAGCAGATGTTGCTGTTGCTCTTAAGTTTTTAAAAAAATCCTTTAAGGACTTAGTACCTTGAAAAACAAAGCTAAGGTTAGTTGCTTTTGAGATGAGATGGAATTCTTTTTCTAGGGTTTAGAAGAAAACTTTTTTCTTCTGTACAAAATCCAGCATTTTATGTTTTAACATGATGATATAGATATTTATGCATATTTATGGAACTTGTGTACCACATGAAGTGGGAACTAATTTTAATGAATACTAAATATATTTGCTGTAGTCTGAAATTGGCATCTTTAAACCATTAAAAAAATCTAGAATGTTTCAGTTACTGATTTTATTTTTGCTTTACTTACTAGCAGCCTGAAAAGGTGATGGCAAAGCAGATGGAGTTCCTTTGCACCCAAGCTGGCTATGAGAGACTGCAGCATACCGAGAGAAGACTGTCTACAGGACTTTACAGGCAAAGCTCAGAAGAGCACAGCCCTAATGGCTTAACTTCTGATAACTCAGACGGACAAGGTACATCCTTTGAGTAATTTATGTCATTGGAACCATATGCATTTCTATGTGCCCTTCAAAGAGAAACTAAAAAAAACTGCTGATTTTTAAATCTTGATTATTTTGTAGGTTCTCTATCAAAATTAACTTTTAAATTGTCCCTTTTTCTAAAAAGGAAAGAATCCATCCTTCAAATTTTAATTGTAAAATTTTTTACTTTATTATTCCTAAGCAATAGTTGGCACATGTGATTAACATGAACTTTGTAAAGGGTGGGTAGGAATGAGAGATGTAAATAGTACAGGTCATATTTCCCATAGAAAGATTCCATGGGAGATGTTTATTCTTTTTAAAAAGATCAAAACTTAATATTTTTTTATACCTCAAAAACAGATTTGTCTGGGGAATTTATAACATTTGGTTCTTACGGGAATATGGTAACTGCTTCTCAAGTATTATGACAGAGTCCAAGTCTTAGGTATAGAAAGCTGTGTGATTCCTAAGTATTTTTGTCATTCTAAAAATAATTTTATTTTTTTCGTGCCCTCACATAAAGAAAATCCCAAGTCTTACTATTTATTCACTCATTCAACAGACATTTTGTTTAGTATTTCCTACATGCCAGGCAAGAGTCTAGGCACCGAAGATGCAGCGGTCAACAAACAGGTCAAGTTCCTCCTTGCTTGGAGCTTATACTCTAGTGGAGGCAGGTGTACAGGATATAAGTATATAAATATATCCTCTAGTTTCAAATAGTTATAAGTATTTGAAGAAAAACAATAATTTTGTAAGACCTTCTTTTTATATACAGATACACCTCGACTTATTGATGGGGTTATATTCTGATACAACCACCCTAAGTCGAGACTATTGTAGGTCGAAATGCATTTACTATCCCAATAAACCCATCATAAAGTTAAAAAATTGTAAGTCAGGAACCATCTGTATTACTGTTATACTTTTCTTTCTTTTTTTTTAAATTTTATTTTGTCGATATACAATGTGGTTGATTATTGTGGCTCATTACCGAAACCCCCCCCTCCTCCCTCTCTCCCCTCCCACCCAACAATGTCCTTTCTGTTTGCTTGTCGTGTCAACTTCAAGGACTGTTATACTTTTCTAGACAGTAGTTAGTACTGTCCAAAAATAAGATTTCTAATATTGTCTTTTTTTTTTTTCTTTTCTTTTGGGCAGCTGGCTGGCATGGGGATCCAAATCATTGACTGTGGTGTTATCAGCACCGTGCTCTCCCAAGTGAGCTAACCAGCCAGCCCAAAGAATACCATCTTAGCAAGCATTCTCTAACCGTGGAATAAAATATTATACGTGTCAGTAGATCAGAGTACTAGAGGAGAGAGAGTTTTTCCTTTTTAAAATATTACAGAAACTTTTTAGTTGAGGTCTTGTTTAACTTCTCCAATCATCCTTAACAGTTAAGAAGCAAAGGAAGTTACGAAAGATTTTATGACTCTAATTTGTGACACCAGGATGATTCAGTGTGGGATCGCAGTTTGCTAATGTGATGGACTTCAGTATATAACAGAGAATGTGATTTGGTGTACAAGGCATTTTTAAATCATATCTGTGCTAATTCTTTTTTTTTTTTTCCATGGATTTTACTGTAGGTTTTTTGGGGTTTTTTTTAAATAATCTGTAATTGGCTTGATGCCATCTCTGTCTCTTTAGTGTTTATTATGTGGTTAGTGACATGCTTTAGTAAAATGGTTGGGCTAGTAAGAAAATGCCTTACAGAAGAGATGTATTATATGCCAAAATTGGAATACTCACTGGAATTCTGTCTTTTGTTTAGTTCATGTTTAGTTCTTAAAAATGTCCTGGCAGAAGTGTAAACCTTGGGACAAGAATGAAATGACTTTCCATTTTCCTCCTAAATTATTATTTTAAATGCTTTTTTCAATTATTATTTAAATTCTTCAGTTCCTGTTCACTGTTCTCACTCTTTTCCTAAGGAGTTTGAATGTTAAGGCAATTTGTGAAAACTTATTTTTAAGAAAAATCATGGTGTGTTTTTAATATTATTCATATATATGTATGTTTTCTCTTCATTAGGAGAAAGACCTTTGAATCTCCGAATGCCTAATTTACAGAACAGACAACCCCATCATTTTGTGGATGGGGAGGTGAATAGAATTTACTCCAGTGAGGCAAAGTCCCAGCCATCAGGTGAGAATGTGGTATATGATTACAGAGTTTACCCTTGAATAAAGCATCTTGAAATTCTATTTCCCCTGGGAGGGTGGGGGGTTCAAGGGCCTCAGCCATGCCCCCCAACTTCTGCATCCAGCCCTGACCCCCACCCTCACCTGTCCCCCTACCCCCACACACACTGCTCCGCAACAACATCTTAGAACGTAAAATAATAATAGTAATAAATTTTTTAAAAAAAGATAATGCAGGGCCGAGCCCGTGGCGCAGTCCGGAGAGTGCGGCGCTGGGAGTGCAGCAGCGCTCCCGTGAAATTGGACAAAGCTTTCATTCTACTTCACAAGACATCTATGTGTGATTTAATATGAATCTTTAAAAATTAGTCAAATTTGGGCCGAGCCCGTGGGGCACTAGGGAGAGTGCGGCGCTGGGAACGCAGCAGCACTCCTGCCGTGGGTTCGGATCCTATATAGGGATGACCGGTGCGCTCACAGCGCTCACTGGCTGAGCGCGGTGCGGCCGGTCTCAAAAAGGATTAAAAAAATAAATAAATAAAGATAATGCAGATCTTTCCATGAACTTTTAAAGTATCTTCATATATGAAGGACACAAACATATACACACACACACACACATACATATGCCTTTATAGCATATATATGGTGATGAATTTTTCCTTGTGGTTTGTTTATATGATGAATTAATTATATTAATAAGTTTACTAATATTGACACCTTCTTAAAAAAAATTCTATTCTATTCCCACTGGCTAAATCCCCCTTGTCATTACTAACAATGTTACTAATCAGTTTTTCTCCCCTCAGAAATGATACATTGCCATAATATTGGCTAGTTTTTTTGAGAACATAGTATTCCAGAGAATGAGAGGGAAAACTCATAAAGGTTGAGTTGATTTTGAATGGTGACTTTTATACAGAAGTTTAAACTGAATAATAGATGGCTGGTTTGAGTTATGTTGTTGCCCTTTTCTGGCAGTGATGTAACAGGAAGTTGATGGACTACATATTTCTCATGCTAAGGAAACCTTGTGTACCAATATCTAAACTTTTCATGCAGGTGCATTTTGGGGATGATATTTATATTCCAGAAGTAAACTGAATTCAATAGAGGGATAAACAGTTCCTTATTAAATAGTTAGATGTTTACAGGTTTTTACCCAAGTAAAGTGAGTTAGACAAAGTTAAAGTATTAGAGATCAACACCATTTGAAAGAATCTAGTATCATTCAATCTTTCAGTTAAAGTATCTTTAGGAATCACTTGATCAAAGTCACTGGTTTCATAGATGAGGAAGCTGAGGCCAGATAAAATAAATGGCTCTAAATTTGTATTGTAAGTCATTGGGAAAAGTAGTTCAACAAGCATTAGAATTAAACCTGACTTTACATCTGTAGATAAAGTGAATTATGTATTTATTTACCGAGAGAGTTTATGTCCTTCAGTTTCAGTTCATGCTTCTACTAGCAGATGCTAAAAAGGCCAAAATCCTAAATAATATTCTGTACTGTGACTTTAATGTGCTATTGCATATTTGATTCTAGCTGCTTTAATAATGTCAAAGAGAGGTTGAGAAATTGAAATTATCCTCAAAAGATCACATCCTGATCTCATGTTTTCCACCTGAGAAAGTGATCTATTCTTTAAAATTCTTAAGAAAAACACTTTTCACCAATTTATATTCTTTTGAAGGTTCTGTGTAAAAGAAATACTCTGATTACATCGATCATATGTGTCTCACTATGGGAACACACTTGGTATCTCTATTCCATAGGGATATAATTGAGCTAAGGTATTATGTAGAACAGAATGAAGGAATGTCTAAAAAGCCTTTTTTCTTTTTCTTTTTTTAATTGAGTAGAAATAATACAGTGTCCATATAGTGCAAACCTGAGTCCAGATCTCAGCACTGTTACCTGACTGAATAACCTGGAGTTACTTAATTACCATGTCCCTCAGTTGCTTCATCTTTAAAATAGAAATAATTTCTACCTCATAGGGTAGTTGTGAGGATTCAACAAAGTAATGTATATGAATTATATGGCTGCAGGAATAGTTTTGGGATTTGTTTTAAAACTTTGATTTTTGTAGTTCATTGATTTAAAATACCAACACACTTTGTGTTTCCATTTTTATGCAGAGAGCCTTGGGATTTTAAAAGACTACCCTCACTCAGCTTTTACCTTCGAAAAGAAAGTCATCAAAACAGAACCAGAAGATTCAAGATAGCTGTGATTCTCCCACTGTTCTTGGAAATGGCATCAAATTTAAGGATAATGCTCCATCGTAGAAATAAGCCTTAATAACCAATGTTGCCTCATTCAGCTCAAACAGATTTCATAGCCAAAGCATCAGGACTGGTACGTAGTCTGTAGAAACCAGGAGGACAAAACAACAGCCACAAAAGAGAAAATTGAGTGTTGCAATCTGTAACAAAAATATTGATTCATTCACATTCCTGTGTAAGTTGTTTTATGTGGAAGGGCTTACAAATTAATATTGTAAGCATTCATTATTTAAGAATGTACAATGTGTTTGTGTACTTTATAGAAGTAAAATCTAGATGTTGAGACCTGTATGGTCCAATAGATGTGGATACAATTTATTTTACTTGAAATTTTGTTGTCTACTTTAAGTGTGTTTAGCATAAATATTATATGTCAGAATTTAGAATCTTTGCAGTCATAAAAATGATAGCTTAAGTAACATAGTTGTTGGCAAGGTTGCAATGATTATGGAAAAATGGGAAGCAAATACTCAATTTAAACTAAGGAAAATATTATGAATTTAATATCTGATAAAATATTGTTCAACAGGAAATGTGTAGCATTGATATGTTATTTTCAGTCGTTTAATCAGTGCATAATTTACACAATAAATAGTGGAGGAAAATTAAAAAGATGCAGAAAATATCGCTTACCTAGTTGACTTAGATGATATTAATAGCTACTTAAGATGTAACAAGATAGGAAGCTATTAACTTGGATAGAGAACTTGAAACAAGTGGACAGATGTATAAAAAAGCCTTGATTTAAACATTGGTATTTTGGAATGTGTTAAATAGATGAAGATTTAAAGTATAATGAGTTAACCTTACATGAGATAAAGATATGGTGACTGTTAACAAAGGCTATATTAGATAGGTATTGTTTTATATTCAGAAATTCTTCTCCATATACAGGAATCAGAGAGACTGGATGGCTTTCACTAGGATGTCTTCCCACCCAACATTGCATCACAAGTGTGGACAATCACTGCATCCACATTTGCAGGAATATACCTATGGAAGTTTAGTTGACACCTATATTATTTATTTTACAATTTCATTTTTCTGCACCTTTCAGATTTCTGAATACAGCTTTTTAAAAAAATTCATTTCAACCAGAATTCATGTTTTTAATTCCCTCTATTTAATTAACGGACTGTGTGAATATATATATATGGGGGTGTACTTAAATGTACTTGTGTGCTAATGAGAATTTCACATGGGAATCCATAGTGGTAAAAAAACAAAAACAACATCTGCCAAAATACTTTTTTTTTTTTTGTTGGTTTAAGAGAAGATATTTGACAGCTTTACCAACTTCCTACAGATTTATCTAACCCAGATATTGCCGAGAAGTGTGTATTGACATGGAATATGTGTTTTTTTTTTTGTTTTCAGTTCTGCTCTAAATCATTACTGTGTAAAAAATATTAAGTCATAATCTGTTACACTAAAATTTGTCATCCAAATGTTAGATGAAATGTCTGCACTGTAGTCTCAGATCACTGTCACATATATAATTGCTTTTTCATTTTGATTTGTAGAAGAGCTTTACAGTAGAAACACCGGTAAACAACTTTTATACTATTAAAAGACTTTTTCCCTTCCTAAATGTTTTAGTCATACCATAGTGTTTTGCCCACTGAAGAAGCTTCTTATGGACTTTGCAACTTTGTTGCTAGCTTGAGGTTGACTATTGTGGTTGTATTGTTCACTGTGTGTAGATATAGTATGAGTACGATTTAAATAGACTGTTCAGTTTTTAATATTAGCCATAGCACTGGTTAGTATCTCAGTAGTTTCATGAAACGTTTCCTGTATTCTAATCTATTTTGAGAAATTTTTTTTAATTGTCTTACAGTTGAAGTCTGTAGATTTTAATAAGCAACAATTTTTAAAGATGCAATCAATAATCTTCCAACTAATATTTATCCATCTTTTGTGGACCCACAAATTGCATCTTTAAATCCATAAATGTTCCCTTAAGTATCATACTTTTCTGGTCCTTCAAGCTTAGTGATAAGGGAAAAGCACAAGAAAAATTTCAGTAGAATACAGTTTTTATTTTGTAAACACTAATGTATTAAACTTGCTATACATTAAAGCAAATAATATATATTTTTATTTGAATTGTATATATGAATTGGATGTTATAACTAGTTGGTGTTTTCATTGTGTTAGAGGTATTTTCACTGAACAAGGTCAATTGGTTACCTCAGTATTACAGCTAATGTAGTCCAAGGGACCATTTCTTCCCAAGTCTGTTTTACTTTATTGTGTGATGTCTGTGTTTTTGTGACCCTTAAAGCTGTTGGTGAGGTGGGATGAGTGCACTTGCTTCCTGTGGCAATAAAGATTTTCTGTGCCTCACACATTTATGTTTAATAGCACTTTCTGCAAAGCATTTTCTACAGTGGGTAATACTCCTATTAGTCTACTCTGCCTCCCCTATCTTATTTGAGCTGGGTTTCAGTGCTAGCGGACAGGAACTTATGTCTTAAGTTATGACTAAATGTTATTGGCAGCTACCTTCATTTCTAAAAAGATATTTGGTACACGAGTAGTCAGTTTACTCTGGTCTGTCAGAGAGGTCAGTTTGTATCATTCTCATTTAGGAGAAGTTTATAAAACTCCACCATTTCTAACCAACTAACGGATCAATAAAAGGAGGAATGTTAGGATCTAACATTTATAATACAGTCATGTGCCACATAACGATGTTTCGGTCAATGACCGACCGCATATACAATGGTGGTTTCCTAAAGTAATGATGGAGCTGAAAAGTTTCTATCGCCTAGGGACATCGTAGTGCAACACATTACTCATGTGTTTGTGGCGATGCTGGCTAGAAGCAATTAGGGTATAACTTACAGTCTAGGTGTGCAGAAAGCTATATCACTTAGGTTTGTGTAAGTACATTCTATGATGTTCACAATGAAATTGCCTAAGGATGCATTTCTCAGAATGTATCCCCATTGTTAAGCAGGGTGTGACTGTATATTACAAATACTGTAAAATGTTAATGTGATTTGGCCTCAGTATTACAGGCTAATTATATGAAATTGAGCTAACCTGTAGTAAACTAGCGTCAGCCTTACAACAAAGTTTAATTTATGAGTTCTGTAAATTGATTAATGAAGAGTTTCACTGTGTCGGGTGCTAGAGTGAAGACCACAGAAGAA
Source organism: Galeopterus variegatus (assembly GCF_000696425.1). Classification (NCBI taxonomy): domain Eukaryota; kingdom Metazoa; phylum Chordata; class Mammalia; order Dermoptera; family Cynocephalidae; genus Galeopterus; species Galeopterus variegatus. The sequence goes on along the minus strand of NW_007726634.1, from coordinate 539,842 downwards.
ATATAGGATATGATCCTTGCCCTTTGGGAACTCAAAACCTAGTTGAATGGGAAGTAAGCACTCATGTAAAATTCAAACTTTAGCATGTTACAGACTTGGGATGAAGAAGGAGCTGACATGTAAGTGCATCCTGTTCATGTAGGCCTTGTGGTAGTAGGCACTCTGCAGGTGAAATAAAGCACGTTTAGTGAGTGAGATTCAAAAGAGATCTGCCAGGACTGAGGTAGTTAACATTAAGTGGTGAGATGTGATATAAAGCCATAGTGGTAGTAATGCATTTCACTTTAAGGCCTATTTTTTTTTGGATGAATTATTGCAGTTTTATTTTGAAGCTGATGCCAGTTACATCTGCTTGCCAGGATAATAATTCATTTGACAATTCTGCCGAATCTATCAAAAGGTAGGGAGAAAAGTGCTCTTTCCTCTGTCTTAGTAAAACCACTTGGATAAAAGCTTTAGGATTTGGTGATTATGAGGCTACTAGCACTTAGTGTACCTTTATAATTATAGTTGACAGTATTTAAGGCTTAACACTTAAATAAGTATACAGGGAATTTCCTACCGTGGTCTGCTCACTTGGCTACTCAAATAGTTATGTATTACTGACACAATATACATTCTGCTTGTGACTACACTTAATATAATGCATTGAGTCTTCAAAAGAAAATCAGCCAAGATATTAACCTAATGAAACCAGGAATTCTGTCTCTTTTAGGAAATGAATTCAATTAGTAAAATAGTTGGATTTAGAATTGAGCAAACATTTTGTGTTTGTAACACCTTGAAGGATATGACCACGTTATTATGGTCCAGCTGTGTATGGGTGGTGTTTCAGGGAATCCAAGCTTTATTTGTTATTATCTGTGGATGTTGTCATAAATGAGATTCTCAAAAGTGGGCTTCCAAAGTTAATAAAAGAATGATCTAATGTCCTGACATTTATTTTTATTGTTAATACAATTTAATCTAAAAAATTACGCTGTTAACTATTTCCTAGTGACCCTGTAGAATGATTTTTATTTTGCATTGAAGTGACCAAAAGTTAAATGCTGAGACTAGGATTTTTCTTACTTTCTGAATATGCAACAGTTAAATCTTTAAAACTTCTTTGGCTTCTGTTTCTACTGACCTATGAAATTTTTTTTAAAAATCACCTCAAAGGTGTTTTTATTTTTTGTGCAGAAAAGGCTAATCTGAAATTTGTTTTTCAAGTTCATGATCAGCTTACTAAAGTTAGAATCCAAAAACTTGTGCTTAAGGTTTTAAGTTCAACTTACAAATCTTTTTCTATTTATAAATTCAGCAAATTTTAACAATTACTTTTAAGGGAACTGTGAATAATGACTGGTTCCATTTACAAAATTCATTAATTAAGCTCCTTTATTCTTTCACATTCTTCCCATCTGTTAGGGCCACCCAATTCTTAAGTATTAAAACAATATCCTGTTGAATTCAGGTCACCTGGCTGTGTCTGGGACTATTTGGTCACAATTTCCAAAGTTATTCTGACAGCTAAGTTATTTTCTTCTAAAGTATTGCTCCATAATGTTAAAGGTCTAGTTTCTACCAGTTCCTCAATTAAAGGAAATTTTTGTAACATTTTTGTAGCAAATGGGTAAAACAAATAAGGAACATTGAAAATAAATGACATGAATACTGTTTTTATTTCAACAACCAATGAAGTGCTTAGTTACCATCATTTCTCCATTTTTTAAATTTTAAAACGTTTAATTGACAGATAAAAAATATATATTCAAGTGTACAGCATGATGGTTTGATATATTGTACACATTGTATACTGATTACCATAGTCAAAGTAAGACATTATAGTGAGAAATTGCCTCCTAATTTTTGTTCTTTATATTTAAAATACTTTAATCAGTTTACTTACTGTCATTAAACTTTCAGTAAGATGTTTTAAAATATTTTGCTACACAGAGCATTGTTCTACATTATTATAAATTGAGAAAACGGGGGGGGGGTGCTGAGAAGAAGACATAACAATTACACTTCCTTGAAGTTGATATGACAAGCGAACAGAAAGGACATTGTTGGGAGGGAGGGGGGAGAGGGAAGAAGGAGGGAGGTTTCTGTAATGGGCCACAATAATCAACCACATTGTATATTGACAAAATAAAATAAAATAAAAAGCCAAGTAGGAACAGAAAAAAAAAATAGATAGATAGATAGATAGATAGATAGATAGATAGATAGATAGATAGATAGATAGAGAAAAGCTACCTGGAGACCTACATTTCTAAGTAACAGAATTTTCTATTTAATTTTTTACTTTACAATTGCCTTCTATTTAAGTTTTTCATTGTAATTTCTTAAAATAACTTGCTTCTTCACAATCTCAGAGAAGTAGTATTGGTTGAATGCTGCCATCAAAACATAATGTCGCAAAATGCAGATTAAGAACATAACATTGGTTCAAGGTGTTCGTGTCACACAAATGTTAAAATGATCAACCCAAGTAATTTTCTCATCAATTTAGTAAGAGAGGCAAATTTTGTGAATTTCCTGGCAATCCAAACATTTGGTAACCAACCCAGGCTAATTTTGCTGTGGGTGAGAACCGGTGACTGGTACAAGTTAGATTGTGCTTCATATTTACACATTTTGAAACCTTATGAGTCATCTTTGCATTAAAAGTTTGCACCTCATAAATTTATGTTTAAAGTGCCGTGTTCAACACCTACACACAATCTTAAGCAAGCAGGGCCAGATACAGTGTCACAGATACTCTATACTGGCAGGTCACTTAGGCTAGCATATGTAGGAAGATATTTAAGTAGTGCATATGTAGGTGGAATCTTACCAGTAACTGGCTCAGCAGAGGCATTTTATAATTTTCTGAGACTACCGATCATCTTCAACTGTGAACTGTTAAACCAAACATCTGTGGTCTAGCACCATACCCTGCTATTATCTTTCCCAGAAAGTGATTTCTTTGATAGCATGTTCTCGTACTGTAGGGTCTCGTGAATTTCATCATTTTAGTTATGTTTCCAAAGACAATACATATTTTCCACCCTCAGGTCCCTGACAACATAATGTAAGGATGTTTTCTAATAACAGGTAAAATACACTAGGTCATTCTTTTCCTTTCTGAATTCAACCAGTGTTTATCATAGGAACATGCCCATGTATTGATTGTGTAAATTTCTGCTGTGTACAATGGCTACCTCTCAAATTGAACAACATCTTTCCTGATTTTTATTGATGAGAAGGCAACGAAACAGCTTGTATAATGAGATAAGGACATCACATATATAACCATACTTAAGTTCACTTCTTAGAGTATTAAAAGGCGTTTTTCACTTTTTAAAAAAATTAACATTCAAGGTGAAATAAAGTGGAGTTTACTTAATTCAAAGAGGAGAACAATTTTAATATAATGTAATATTTAGAAGTGAGAAGAGAGAAGGATCCCATTTACCAAGACTTTAAGCGTGCATATGATAGTTGGTTTACAGGAGAAATAAGTCCCTTTTTTCTATGGTCTCTTATTAGAAAGACAGAGACTAATTCTGCCTTGCAAAACAAATTCTAAATCTAAAACTTAAGCTTATATTCTTAATCTAGTAGTAATTACAATAGTGCCAAATATCAGATCCACCATTTCCTGGCATGGGCCAACTGCTTTGCATGTAATCCTCTCTGCAATTCCAGGAGGTAATTATCATCACCCCCATTTTGCAGATGAGAAAATGTACATCTCCAGAGATTAGGTAATATTTATTACAGAGCTAGTATAGTAAGTGGGAACTTGGATCAATTTGTCTGATGCCAAAGTCCATGTGTACCATCTGAGCCAAGTGACCTGCACTGTGTGAACATTATACACAGTAAGCACTTTAAAATATGGATAAAGCTTAAATATAAACACATGTAGAAACAACTATGGCATATGTGAGCATTGATTAGCTTGTTAATTGTTAGTTATGGCGATTCTAGCAGATGCTTCCCAAAGGAAGTAAACATCAGGCCATTTTGAAGGCAGGTGTCGAAGCAGAAAAGTGAAAGGGCGTTGTACTGCTTTGGGACTAGCATGTCTGAAAGACCCAGGTGGGGGAGCAGAAGAGTCACCAGGAAAATGTAATGGACTAGAGCAGAGAATTCAAATGGAAGAGATGAAACATCTAGAAAAGAGAATGTCTACTAAATTACATCCTTTGAAACTCATATGAAGTTCTTATTTAATTTGAGAAGCAATTAGAAGTTTTTGAGGAGGGGAATAAATCAGTCCAAAAATGTTAGGAACATAATGACAAAGTAATATAAATTGGATCCTTAATATAAAGTGTTACAAGAAGCCCACAGAAGGCTTGATTCTGGCTACAACATGTGGTGGGAGAGAGTGATTGATGCTGTTTCAGTTGTCAAACTGAATTGGAGTTGAGCAGTGAGAATAAGGACCAACTAAGGGGAACAAGAGTGAAGAATATGCGGTTATTCAATAATTCATTCAGCAAACATTAATTAAGCCACCTGTTTAAAATCTTCCAGGCACAGCGTTAGGAACTGCAGATACAAATATCATAAGGCATCATTCCTGACCTTGAGGAACACTCACTGTCTAGTAGAGGAAGACAGCGATTGTTGAAGATGAAGTGATAGGATTTGATTATAGATTCAACGTCCAGCTCTTGGGAAAGGAACATATTGACCAACTGGATGAAAATTATCCATGGTTGTGACCCTAGGGGAGAGAGAGTATAGTAGCACCACCTTCCAAGAGAGAATTTGGGAAGGAAAGAGAGTTTGGTGTTCGGTAATATTTTATTTCAGATGGTTCAGTTTGGGGGTAGTCGGTATATGTGAGTAGGGCTGCCCTGTTGGCAGCAAAAAATATTGAACCAAAGAGAGGGTACAAGATCGGAGCTGGAGTTGAGGATTTTTAGGAATTTGAAGTCATTTTCCCAGAGAGACTGCCAAGAGCAAAGGTTAGTTACAGATAAACTAATAATTCACAAATAAACCTAAACCCCATGATTAAGAGTTGAGATGTGTTTTGTGCGGTGTTGTTTAGGGAGCAGTGAGGAAGGAGGGATTCAGAGGAGACAAATTAACTAGGTTTCAAACCATGGTTTGTTTAACTTCATTTGCATCTCCAAATTTCACCCACAAATTATTTATTAATTAATGGAAAAGTTAATTTTACAGTTGTGAACTCTATTCTTTTTCTGCACTGCATGGAAAAATTCTAGAAACAATATCTTTACTTAAAGCTTGCAAGACTATCTTTATCATTATGGTTGTGACCTAATTAATCCTTTCCACAATCCAGCAAGTTTGGTATTATCATCCTCATTTCGTGAAATGAAAAAACCACATCAAGGGATTTAGGAACTCATTGATTCCTAGAGAAAGAATTAGTTTCCGGGTGATAAGTGTTGTTTCTGCTCTGGTTTCTGTCTGTAATGATAAAGGTAAATAAGACTATGTTTAAAAAGTACAGTTTGCCTACAGCTCCTTATGTGGGCCAATGTGAGGGTTCCAGTAAGACAGCTGTGCAAGGGTTGAGAAAGAAGCAGCATAGATACTGGTGGCTTGAGATAAATTCAAAATCAAATGTACATATTATACTTTACCTGCTTCTTAAATTGAGGGTTTTTTAAAAAGATGGATAAATAATATGTTGTTTTGGTAAAATGTATTTTTAAAAACTCAAGGGTTTCTTAAATACAACAAAAAATTATCAACATTTTTTGGGTACACGTGAGAACAGGATGACCATCAGAACAAATTAAGATGTGATTCTTGAGCTTGAAACATTTATAACATAAAACAGGCAGCGTTATTCTGAACAAATGCAAAGAGTAGGAGAATTACAAACTGTTCGTTTCCACTACCCAGACCCATTCTCTGCCTTCATTCAAGGAAGGCAGAAAATGGTGTGTCATAGGGAAATGGGTGTCATTGGGGGCTGTCCTGGAGACTGCCTTCCACAATGAGGGAGAAAGTGAGCTCTGCTTGGGACACATTGAATTTGAGAGGCCTTCAGTTTATCTTACTGGAACTATTCAGGATTTACTTGGAAACAAAGTTAAGAGATCAGGAAAGCCTGGGGCTCAGGTCAAGAATGGGATCTTAAGATCTGGGAGTCATTGGAGTCTCTTAAATGGCAGTTGAAGCCATGGGAATGAGTGAGAATGCATAAAAATAAAAGAGAAGATGGTTAAGGATAGAGCCCTGAGAAAGATTAACTCGTGGGGCAGGTAGAATGACAAAAGCCACCAAAGATACTAAGAAAGAGCATTCAGAGAGATGGGGGGACAACTGAGAGAGTAAACGTCCTGGAGGCCAAGGCAGGAAGCCACAGAGTAGAGATGATAGGTAATGTCAAATTAGACGAGAGTCAAGTAGGATGAGAACAGGCTTTTGGAGTTGATTATTAAGGAGTCACTGATAACTTTAAAAGATTGCTACCAAACAGTAATTGGGAAGAATAATTGATACAGTTGCCTAATGTAATTTGCTAACATATAACACAGATAGAAAGAATATCATAATTGGTAGTGTAAAAGTAAATAGAGTATGATAATTAGTAATGGACTTGATATAAGGCATCTTTTATTCAAGACTAAGGTTTGCCTGTTTCTTGATAAACGTCACATCACTCCTTCCTTCACAGAAGGTTAGAAAGACTCACTAAGAGCTATTTGGCACATCCAAGTTCATTTTACAAGCCAGCATGCAGTCACTTAGAACCTTAAGCTCCTCATTCCAGTCCCTGTCACAGTCTGTATCTCAGAAAGTCGAAGAAGATTCCCATAGAACAACACCCAAACTTTATAGCAGAGCAGATTTGTGTAAAAGAAAACATTTGGGTTTTTAGTGTTTTCTTTGTTTTTCTACACATTACAGTAAAATGGCCTTTTAACTGCAAAATACCCATGATTCTTGACCCGTGATGCCAGGCCACCCTCATAGACATCTGGCTGTTTATAATAACCTGTGTTTCTTTGGCTTAAAACATTTCCTTTACTTTATCATCACATATCTGCAGTTGTTATGGCTTCAAAAATAGGTAGTAAAAGTTAAGGCATGAAGAGAATTTTTAGAAGACAGCATCAATTCACCAATGAATATTTTTTAAAAGACTTGAAATATGATTAAACTAAAATGTACTTGTTTTTCTTATGCTAAGAGTAACTTTGAGTTATGATCAGAACACTCTAATAGCTAGAGCTCAGCCTAAGCATATTTTCCCTGATCTCACAAAAATGATGAATTTTGATGACTTTTAATTCCACGAAAGTAAACTTGCTACATCTGCTCTTAGCTTCTGCCACCAAAGAGTGTGAATATCTACATGACCAAGCCTAAAAAGGAACATGTGCCCAACCACATATTCAGGGAAGATAAGACCTGCTCAAACTCAAAGAACATTGGAGTTGGGAGTAAAGAGCTATCAAATCTTAAAATTTTAGTAGCTGACAATCTGCTATTCTTGAGCAAGGTAATTAATTTTTACAAAGATTTCTGAGTTAAGGAAAGTAGACCAATGTTGGAGGTAGGTTACAGGGCCGATAGTTGGCCTCAACTCACCCTGTCCTCTTACCAGGTTCTTGACTCCACCACAGGGAAGAATTCAAGGGCAGAGTCACAGTAGAAAGTGAGAACAGTTTTCATATAATAGATAAGAAATACGGGTTCCACAGAGAGAGTGCAGCCTAGCTCCAGAGACTGAGCAGGGCCCATGTTAGCCAATTATGTCATGACCAATGTTGGTCTAAAATGGCGGCAGGTGGAGAGGAAGAACACCCAAAATGGCTGCGGAAAGTTTCACATTTTCTGAGAACCACAAAAGACCACCCCTCCCCCTTCTCCCTCACAGCCACATCACCTTCCTGTGTGCACGATTTTCCCCACCTATAGGAAAGTCCCAGCTCAGCTTAAACTCTTGCTTGGTCCTCTTGTCCAATGACAATGAGACAGCTCAACCTATTAGGATTCTAGCACTCCCTAGTTCTGCATGTGGCTGCTCCCGCTTTGAGAGGGCAGCCCACCCGCTCGCCCCTGAAGCCCTCCAATATACATTCTGGCTGAGTATCTGTCTCTCGGTGTAATTCTTTGCAACTCTGGGCCATCCCTTTCAGCCCACACCAAGTTTAACACAAAAGTAAGTTCAGTACAGACATCAAATCTAACACAAAAGCAAGAAAAACATACTTAAAGTTCAGTACTGAGTGCAGGCTGGCTCAAGAGAATGGGCAGCCACATGTTGAAAATAAGTTTGATACAAAGTAAAGTATACACACTTAAGCCAGCTAAACGTAGGTTGCCTCCAGGAAAGTGAACAACAACCCCACCCTCTGGCTGGGATTCAGCTTTTACAGTTTATCTAATGAATATTCAATTAAGGGGGTGGCTCCCAGTTAGTAACATTTCATCTTGCACATGCTCAGTTGGTCTCTTCCTGGAGCGTGATCATTGGTCAGACTCTATCACATGCACTAGGCATATTCAAGAATATTTTGTGCTCTATTGAGCAGGCTCAGCCACTGGATTTGCATAAGTGAGCCCCTTGTGATCTCATGTTCCCTGTGTTGGTGCTGAATATAGGTCTAAGTTTCCTCCAGGGGAGAGCCCAGAAGAGGGAGCCTGAGACCTCAGGGAGTGGCTGGAAACCCAGAGGCATGTCCTGAAACCCAAGCCCAGGGAAACTGAGCACTTCCTATAGCAAGACCACTTGGCCTCATACTTTGTAGTTTTCTGTATTTAACTTAAGAAAAGTGGCTTTTAAAATTTACTTCATTCTCTCAAAATCTCTCACGACATATCCATTTTGTTTGTTTGACTGCAGATGGGGCACCAGAATTCTAACCAGAGGTAGATGTTATCACAGGGACTATGATATGCGCATACAGATGGAAGAATCTAAGGAAGCTTTCCTACTGAAAGAATGTAGAATGGTAGGATCACCTGCCTAATTCCCAGAGTGGACCCAGGCCTAGTTGTTAAGTGACTTGTTCAAGGTCTCACAGCCAACAAGTGACAGAGCTGGAGTGAGACTCCCAGTCCCTATCATCCTAGGCTGGTGCTGTTGTGCATCACCCACCTTCCTCTCAGCTGGGTGAGATTTTTATTACTTAACAAAAACAAACAAGCAATGGCAACTAAACACAAACATTTCACTATTAGAGGTTGGAGAAAATTCAGGAAACATGAATTTGAGTTGTGACTCATCTACCATTTATCTGACTGCCACCAGCAAGTCACTTTATATCTCCATATCTATAGCTGCCTTTCCCTTACCCAACAAAGTGCACTCTGGCAGTTCAAGCCATATGCTACATATCACAGGACTGGGGGTCAAGATACCTCCATTTCATGACTGGTTTTATCTTCAAGTGATGAGACTTGTAAGCAAGTCATTAAAATCTTTAGACTTTCAGTTTTCTCATTTGTGAGATATGAATAATAAGAGATGCTCTGCAAATCCCAGGGCTGTGGTGGGATCACAGCATCTAAAAGACATAAAGATGCTCTAAATTTGTCATGGCCTTTAAGGATGGTGTGATACTTTCTTACCTGATTCCATGCATATTCCAAAAAATCCATGAGGTTAATCTCATAAATGTTTAAGTTATTGCTAATATTTACTGAGGAAAAAAATTCTTGGGGTTTGCAACTTTTCTCTTGCCATTAGTGAGTATGCTTTGCTTATGTTACAATCCCATTTAAAAGGGGCTTTTATTTGAGTACTTAGGAGGCACTGTCATGCAGCAAAAGAACACTGGGCAAGAGTCCAGATGCCTGGATTCCAATCCTTGGCTCTGTCATTGTCTGTATGTGTCACATCTTTGCTGTGCCTCAGTTTCCTTGTATGTTAAAGGGGGATTGGGCTTTCACTGGTTGTTAACTCTTTATGTAATGTGCCATATTGGTAATCTGATGAAGATGCTGATGATACTCTCTTTATAACAATGCACTTAGGACTCAACATCTGCATAAATTTCAGTGGTTTCACAACCTCACCCAATATATGACTCACTCCAGGTTAAGAAGCATAAGTTGATCTCCTCTACCTTTAATCATCTAAGACAGCTATGACCAAGCTGTCTCTTCTATTTTGGACAAAGACGGCATTTCATTTTCAGTTAGCTTTTTTATTTGTTGAAGTTCAACCCAAACCCTACAGATGTCAGGAGCTTTCTGGAACAGTACTAAGCACAAGGTCACTCCACGTCTAGTTGAAATTTGTGAGGAAAAGTATCTGATGGCCTCAATATTATTTAAAATGGGAACTGCTGTCATCCCATATCTTAAGCATAGATTATTTTGGGGCTCTCACATCTAAGCCTATAGAATGCTACTTTGTAGAAGAAATTCTTATATCTCTGTTCATATTAAAAAGTAAATTCAAGAAATCTAAATGCCCCTTTCTGCTCTGAAAAGATACAGGAAAAGTGGAGAAATAAACTTAGGTTATGTTCTTTTTCTTTGCTATTACCTGTTTCAAGAATCAGGTGAATGAGTGACAGGCTACATACTCTATCAGTTATGTGATGACTGCCCCCTTAGCCATAGGCAAGACTCTGTGGTTGGCTGGGATAGAGGCCATTCAAATTAGTTTAAGCACAAAGGGAAGTTTTCGGGAAGAATACAAAGGTATATCAAGGAACGCAGGGCAGGAAGTATAGTATATGTTCAGAAGGAACTGGAATGAAAGAAGCTGGGAAATCCAGGAGCAAAGTGATTCTCAGACTCTCTGAGAGTCTGAGTGGCTCCTCATTCCTCCTCCTCTCTGCTCATCTGTGTTGTCTCTCTCAGGCCAGCAATCTCAGCTTTGGGATGTCACGGCTGCCCAGCTCCACCCAGCAATGACTATCTGTCTAGGCCCCAACCAAGACTGACAGGAGTCTCTGAAACCCAATTCCAAATTCGCTGCAGGGAGAATATGATTGTTCCTGTTTAAGGAAGGAGCATGGTCCAATGAGCTGGGAGAAGTTGGGTCACATCACTGCCTGCTTAGAAGAAGCCATGGGAGCAAAATTCCAAGAAGGGGGCTTGCCCTGCTTCCCTAAAAAGAGAGTGTCAAGGCGGAGCGAAAATAGTAGGGAAGCATGTGGCAGACCTGGAATCACAGCAAGGGAATCAGAAGCATCAGGAGAGCCGTGGTGGCTGGCTGAGCATGGAGCTCTGACTCTTGCTCCCACGGTCCAGTCTTTTCCTGTCACTCTTCAACACACAAAGAGAGGAAGCCTTTGTCTGGACAAAATGTCCATAGCCTAGCAACTACCATTTAATCTGGATTTGGGGTGGTGGTGTAGACTATTATCTTCATCATATCTCTTTCCAGATGGATACCAACTCTTAATACTTAAAGTTGCAACCACATTCTGACATCTTCATCAGACAAATGTCAACTACAGAGGTGCAAAAAATAATACAGACTTTCATAACAAACATTATGGACCATTAAACTGTCTATTAATGTTAATCTCTGGAGTGTTTTTCTAAAGACAGTTGGGGAAATGTAGCTTAGCTTTGAAACTATAAAACCGTATTAATTAGCACTGTTTTTTTTTTTTTTTTTGGTTGCTAAAAGTATAAGCTCAGAGTTCCGGTCAAGATGGCAGAATAGGTGGTTCTCAGTGTCACTCTCTCCCACAAATCAACCAATTTACAACTATAAAAATGTAACATCAGCCAAGCTAGGGCTGCTAGAGCTCAGGAGAAGAGGAGAAGAGACCAATGGAGTTCATGAAGGCAGGGGAAATCACGATGAGAGAAAGAAAAACTGCTCTGAGCATTTTGGGCTGTGGCCATTTTAAGGCTCGAGCTGCTGAGTGCATGGAGCAGGAGCCGGCAAAAGCCACAGCTGTACCCTTCAGATGGAGTTACTTGGGGGCGGCAGGGAAGAAGAGGGCCGTGGTGGACCCCAGGACAGCAAGACCACTAATAGGGTTCCTGTGGACCCATGCAGGAGTGAGGAGCCGGAACAGCTGAAAAAGGGGAGCCATTCAGAGGTCGGTGAGTAATTGCAAGGGAATGGTGCATGTCCTGTCCCATGGGAAGTGTTTGGAGCATGGGCAGTGGGGGAGACAGGTCCACCAGGAGAACACTGGGACACAGCAAGGACAGCCAATCTGCCCCCTAATCAGCAAAGGACCACTCAGAGGAGACTGGTCAGGAATGCAGAATTGCATGGGGTGCGGTTTGATGAAAAAACTCAGGCCCAGATCAGAGTTTCTACACAACCCAGGTGCACCAAGTCCCTGGAGAACTGGAAGTACCTATAAAGTCAACCATTAAACCCTGAGCTGCACAGAAAGCCTTGCCTAGGGAAACAGCAGCAAAGCAACAATTTAGCTCAACCACACAGCTCAAGTACTGGTTCTCACAGGAAGTTACCTCATTTTAGAAGTAAGCAAAGGACAAAAAATTAGTTCTGGCCCAGGCACACCACCAGCACTTTGGGGCCCACCAGGGAACATGAAGCATGGAGCCAGAGACTGGATGCCCTGCCCATAACCAGGCACAATGCCAGCACCTTGGGGCCCTGCCCAGGGACCTGAGGCATGGAGCTAGGGACCAGACCCCCTCTCACAACCAGGCACACTGCACCTGTGCCTCAGGGCCTGCCAGGTGACCCAAGGCATGGATCTGGGAACTGGAACCCCTCCCACAACCAGGCACACTGCGCCAGTGCCTCGGGTCCTGCCTGGGGACCCAAGGTATGGAGCTGGGAACCAGACACTCCCCACAACCAGGCACACTGCCAGCACAAAGGAGCATGCCCAAAACATCACCTCCATGTGGGTGGCCCACCACAGCCACCACAATAACCATGGCTACCACGAAAGTGGCTAGATGCCACAACCACCATGCAGATGGTCCACCAGCCACTGTAGTGAATTGACACAAGGAGAGTCACCAGCAGAGACCAAAGAAAAGAAGAGGACGTCTCTCCCCACAAAGCCATTCCAGAGTGACAGAAGAAGTATCTGCTCTATGGTAATATTGGGGGACCTGATCACACCTGTCAGCATTGGACAGATCATCAAGGCAACAAATCAACAGAGTAACCATTATTCTTTCAGAAGGACAGAAGAAATCTAGGGTAATTAGAGGGCAACAAATCAACAGAGTAACCATTATTCTTTCAGAAGGACAGAAGAAATCTAGGGTAATTAGAGGGGGGAGGAGGGAGGGAGAGGAGGATGGGGAGAGATTGGACAGGGGCATAAAGGATAATTACTATTTGTAACAATATATATGCTAGTAATATTGTGAGCAACATATCTCAATGTTGAACCCCCAAAACATGTATAATCAATTTTGATTCAATAAAAGTTAAAAAAAAAAGAAAAAAAAAAAATATATATATATAAGCTCAGTTAAGCTAGCTTAAGAAAAATTATAAATATATTTTAAGAATGCAGTGATGTTTAAGGATATGAGGATAAAAGGGCAGCTCAAGATGGGCTGAAACTGAGAGCCTGAAAAGTATCAGGAACCCAGACAGTCCTCTCTCTCCTCTGCCTACTCTGCTTGTCTTTGTGAGTCTGCTTCATTATCATCCTGCAAAATGGCTTTACCTGCTCCCTAATTCACAGGGTGGACTATGACTGCCAAAACGAGAGTTTACCCACTTACTGAGGTGATTCCTTGAAATACTAATTTGTGTGCCTGTGCATGTTTGTTTTGTACCTTCTTTCGCTCACCAGAGCCATCCACATTGACTTAGGGGGACGATTCCAGCCAGTATGCAAGGATTTTAAAAAGTCAGTGCTTTTCTTTTCTTTTTTTTGATTTACAAAATAGGCTCTTTTGTAAGAGCCTATCAGAAACATTAGTTCTGAAAGCCAAAGCTTTTGATTTGAAGAATAAGGTAGGTTTCGTTGAAAGAGAAAAAAAATTGTGAGAGTTGAAAGGAAAAGCCTTGAAGGAAACAGGGCATAGAATTTATGTTCTAACAATAATACATTGGAAAGAGGCTAGAAAAAGACCCAGACTGTAATTACCCCCTCCTCACGGGTAGGGGAGGTGAGGTCAGTGGAGCCCTGATAAAGGAACAGGGGGGAGCCACATGGCAGAGGCAGAGTTGGCTTAGAGAGGCTGTGCGTACCTTACTCACCAGGGCTGGAAGTCACCTAGGGAAGCCCAGCCAGGCTTGCAGATCATGAATGGAGCCCATATTTCCCCTGGTCCTTTGTGACAAGGAGCCACAATTAGCTGGGTTTTATTGCTTTGCGACCCTTCCACTGACTGCAGCCAGCATATCACCTTGGCCCATCCAGCAAAAGGGGGCTTCCTGAACTCGGGAATATGCAATGCCCATGTGATCCTCCCTTGTGAACAATCATTGGCCTTTTTAACAGAGTAGGGCATTCCTAAGCTTTCTACCTCGGGGCATGGGCCCTGATCCAAGAAAAGGGGTAGGTAAGTGGTAGCAGGGAACGCGTGATGCTGCCCCATACACAGATGCCACTGGACAGTGGAGAGCCTGACCTTGTCAGAGGGTCTAGCTACATGGATTGCTGCTGTCTGTCTCCAAGTCCAACTCCAAATTCCCAGGGAAGGGACTCTGATTGGCTTAGCCTGGGTCAAGTGTCCACTCCTGTGGAAAGCGAGGTAGAGATTCATCCACTTTGGGGTGAGAGGGATTTTAAAAAGATGCTGTGAACTGGCCAGACAGTCCAAAGCAGTTTCATATGGAGCTCTTTACACAGTTTTAATTCACAGTATCAGATCATTACACATGTCTTAGCTATCAGACATAAAATTTAATCTTTTATGAAGTATTATATAACCATGGACACAGTATTTCTGTGGCCCAGTTTCTTCACTTAAATTAAAAAGATACTGGTAAAAGAATCTCTAAGGTTTCTTATAACTATTTAAGATTCTATGATTCTCTTTATCTCACCATATCTGTAGATAGTGAAGAAGTTAAAAATATACCACTCTGGCATATTGACTATTTTGAATTAAAGGCATTTAGAAAATAGCAGGTGCAAGAAGATCATTCTGACCTCTTTTCTGTTTTTTAGAAGCAGGAGATGAAATTGCCTTGTGAAAGACACCCTCCCTACACCAAGGAAAAGCAACATTCTCATCATCAATGACAAGTTGAGACCGAGAAAATTCTGTACAGAGACCTTGTTAAAATAACGCTTATCTTTTAAGTCTCCCCACAAATTCAGTTGCTTCTTCACAATTTACTATTCTTTGTTCAATTCAGTAAATAAGTACTTGACTCTAACTGCTTCTTTGTACCTTCATTTCTTTATGAGTGACCCTGTATCATGCAAAACTTGTATTAAATAAATTTATATGCTTTTCTCCAGCTGACCTGTCTTATGTCAATTTAATTCTCAGATGAAAAGAAACCCTAAAGGGCAGTCTTGCTCACCTACAATGGCTTCAGGCTGATCATTCAGAGAGTTGGTATTGAAAAATTAAATTCTGTTCAAAAATAACCAATACCTTCTATCCATACACGTCACACACGGTCTCACCACTGCACAACACGTCACCACCCACCCCAACCCCCTCACCACCTCCACACATGTTCATATACCAGAGGTTGCTTGTTTCCATATTTCAGGATTAAAGTCCCCGTCTTGAAACTGTGAGAGGAGAGAGGATATTTTATAGGATGCACAGGCTGAGGTGGAGGGAGAAGGCTGGAGAGGGCAGAATGAAGTCTCTGCTCTGAACCTCTTGGACGGCTTTGGTGTCCTCTGTGCAGTGAGGGTGAGAGGCTGGAGAGGGAAGAGTTTATCAGAGGCCTTTGTGAGGCTTTGCGTACAGGCAGAGCTGCTTCAGGAGCCCAGATGGCAAGCGTGGCCAGGAGCACGGCGGTGACACCCCAAGGACCAGCAGCTGTGGGAGCAGACCCTGCACTCTGGAGGTCTCATCGGCTGGTGGCCACAGAGAGCCTCCTCCCAGCAGCCTTGTGAGGAGCAGATGTGACAAAGGCAGAGCTGAAGGAAAAGCAGAAGAAAGAGAGGTGAGGGTGCAAGTGCAGGTGTGTCTGGGACACAGGCGGGACTCACTGTGCCTGAGAGGCTGAGGTCCTGAAGTAACTCAAATAGGGACTAAGGGTCAGTAGATCGTTAACATCCACAGAACTTTGGCTCCAGATGTTATGGGCTGAATCGTGTCCCCCTCAAAATTCATATGTTGAAGTCCAAATGCCTGGGATCTCAGAATGTGACTGTATTTGGAGACAGGGCCTTTAAAGATGCAATCAATTCAAAATGAGGCCATTAGGGTGGGTCCTATTCCAATATGACCAGTGTCCTTACAACAAGAGGCCATTTGGACATAGACGCACACAGAGAGGAGACCATGTGAAGACACAGGGAGAAGACGCCCATCTACGAGCCAAGGAAAGAGGCCTTCAACAGATTCTTCCCTCCCAGCTCCAGCAAGGAACCACCCTGCTGACACTTTAACAGACTTTTAGCCTCTAGAACTGTGAGAAAATAAATTTCTGTTGTTTAAGCCACCCAGTCTGTCATACTTTGTTACAGCAGCCCTTGCAGACTAATACACCAGAACATTGTTTTCCAAAGGAACTTTCTTGACCTTTGTATTTTATGCATTTTCTCATATCAGGGACTAAAAGATTCATTGAGTTACAATTGTGGTTTCTTAGGAACAGAGAGAAGACATCATTGGTATTATCCATGTAAAGCTGAGCACATTGCTACAGAGCAGAAAAGAAAGCTACACCTTCAGCCCAACTGAACAAATTGGGAATATTGTGCTAACTATATTAACTGACTCCTTGCATAATGGACTAAATGTGAGTTGTCCTGCTCCCGTGGTGTTCTTGAATGGAAACACCCAACAACAATCTCTGGTGAGTATCTCGCAACATACAAATGCATGTTGCACCCTGCAATTATAAGCTGGATGCCAACCATGAGATCCACTGAGTCTCCTGAAATTTTACTCAGCTAAAATATGACACAGTGCTGTTTCCTAAAAACAGTTGATATGTTTCATTGTCTAAATTTTAAATCATTAATAGGACTCCCAAGAAGTCTCTTACTTCAAAAAACTGCAAAAGAAAACTGAAGAGAGAGAATGAAAAAAAAAAAAAAAAACCTATAAAATGGGATTTTTTTGCCAAATATTTTCAGTCTTGACTTTGGGCTACAGGAGTAAAACCCTAAGTGAATGTGCCTTTCTCCTGTTTCTCCAAAAGTTTCCTATGCAGAATATGTTTTATTTTCTAATTATGATACGGAAAAATCAAATAGAACAGTGTTGGGTGTCTGTTGGGTTAGATAATTAAGATTCTGTAACTGAAAGCTGATTAAAATTGGAACAGTGTTCTTCTCCAAATGAAGCACATACCAGTGGGTTCAGTAAAACAAAATTTGACTGATATTATTGACATGAGTGATGGAAAAACTGAAATGTGAAAATGTTATGCCACATAAAGGTCATGTCGTAAATTAATTCTTTTGAATTATCAAATTATCTTTTGAACTATTTATATATTAATCATATTCATATAACTTTTGTTAATAAAAATCAGTTTATTCCCACTAAACACATATGGAAAAATATTTAAAGAATATTGGCTTGAAAAGATGACATATCTTGGTTGGGCTTTTGCTTACATTCTCTTCCTTGTCTGGTTGGAAGAATTTTGTAATCGGGAAAAGGTTTCATTCTTTCTCTTACCCTGCTTAAATTACCCGATTCAAACATTTTTAGCTTATCAACTTCTGTAAAATGAGTTACGCTCAGGAAATCCTTGAAGGGGGAGACAATAGAAAGGTCAGCGACCCTTGCTCCTCACTGCTGCAAATACTTTCCCCTTCACTTAGGCTTGAAACCTGAATTATCTTTGGAACTTAATCCTTCTCTTCATCTTCAGTCAGATACCAAGTCCTGCTGATTCTTCATGTATTTTCTCTTACATTCATCCATCCACTTATATCTAGTCCCATCGTCACCATTTATTTCAGTCCCTTTCATCTCATGCAATTTCAACCTCTATTTTCTCTATAATTTCCAATCCATTCTGTATATTGTTTCCAGAAAAATTTCCCTCAACACTACTTTTCTCTTCCAAAGAAATGCAAAACACAACACAATAATTGCAATGACACTCTATTATTGCTAATAGAATAAAATCCAAATTCCCTAGGCAAGCATTTTTTTTTCAGGCCAAATCAGTACCGTTAAGAGTTTTCTTTCTATCCAGATACCAGAGCCCCTGCCTCACTAGAATAAACAAAGTATGTCCTTTGGCTCAGAGGATGCTTCTTCCCAGCACTTCAAACCTTTCATCCTATGCTTCCTCACCAGACTTCTCACTACCTGACCCCTTCGGATTGATAGTGAGTTTGGCCACCTGCTTGGCTTTGGAGGTGAGCTTCTAAAAAAGAAGCTTTGGGATCCAGGTTCATAAGTGCAGCCAATGGTGTCCTCTGATGAATCCAGCTCAGCTGAGGGGCAGCAGCCTGGCATTCACCAGCTGGGAAGGGAAATCAGACGCCTTTACCGCCCTCTTCGGTGTGGCCTCCACTGACACTGTTTGTTTTCTCTTCCCATATGAGTGAATTATTTCAGCAGAGTCCACCTATGGTACCCTCGGTCTCTTTCCACCCTCAGCCTCTTTTCCCTTATCAGAATCCCTGTTACTCATCACCAGAGAATGATGAGTTCACTCATGTTTGATTTTTACGGCTGTTCTCTGCTAACATATGGATACAATCGGGGAGTCCAGAGTTACCACCTCTATGCCTCATCATGTTCTCTGCTTCTGTGGAATGGGGGTCTCCTCGTCACTGCCATTACTAGGTATGACCACTCCCAGTAGTCCACTTGGGGGCAAAGTCCCCTCCAGCTTTGTCTCTTCCTGACCCACTGGGCTGTCCGTCTCCACTCGACCAAACAAATGGAGCCTCAGTGAAAGTATGTGAGATGTTTTCTTGTTTCTTGTGGGAGAATCAGATCTCAGGATGCAGAGCAGTGTGAGAGAAACATTGGCTGTAGCTCTAGCCAAGGTATTCCCTTGTTCCACCCAAGGAGAGTCCCTTCCTGACTTGGACTTTAAAGGGAAGATGTCTTCTGTAAATCCATTCTTTCATCCTTTCTTCCCTCCGTCTTTCTCTACCACTATTAAATGTCCCCTCCTCTCCCTGTGGAATTTCCTTTCACAGGAGGAGGAGGAAGTTCTGTCCAGAGAAACCTTTATAGGTCTTAAAAACTTGAGGTCCTCAAGCTTTGACTGGTGTTCTTTGGGGCACTGATGCTGACTCAGTCAGCTCTGGAGGGGAGGGATGGGCACCAGGCCCCCGAATAAGGGCAGAAGTGGCTGTTCAGTCTGCCCACCATGAAAACTATAACCGATGTCCTGACTAGTTACCTAGAAAGTAATCACACCTCACTCACCAATGTGAGTGCTACTTTTTGTCTAAGACAACACAGTCAAAATTCACATCTAAGCAAGCCTGTTTCTCTTGTTAGTGTGGCTTGTTTCCTGCCATTTTTAGAAAAATGGAACCCACTATTGTGCCAAGAAGCACTTGTTCTTTGACTGGGCCACCACACCAGCTACTCTCAAGGGGTTGCTCAGGCTTCGATCTGCTTCTTTAAATTCCAAGTTTCCCCTTTATAGGATCGGGACAATGAGAGGAATATTCTAGTTCATCCCACCTCTCAGTATTGTATTCATATGGCAATTACATAACTTCTTCACAACTTATGTGCAGGAGCTACGTGTGGACTTTATTGGGACAATCTGAATTTTAAAAGTATACAAGCTAATGAGCAATGTAAGTATGTCAGCGACTAGTCATGATATCAAAATAAAATAGCTACTTTAATAGGTTGCAAATGAGGATGGAGTGTTGTTGATTTTGATCAGGGAGAGTTGACTTTGACCAGAAAAGGTTTCTCAAAAGTGGTGTCATTTGATATCCTTCAATGTGAGTAGGGTTTTGATAGGTGGACAATGACGTTAGGGGCAGATGAAATTACACAAGAAAGGCTTAGAGTGTTAGAGACTATGACATCGTTGGGGGAACAGTATGGGTAAAGAAGCAAGCTAGGAATTTCTTACTTCATTCTATAAGCAATGAAAATGCATTTCCAGTTTTTGAGAAGAGCCTCATCCAACTTTTGGTTGAGAAAGGCTGGATTGGAAAGATATACATATCAAGTGCTTCTTGATATGACTGGTGAGCTTTGCTTGGACATATACTTTCGTAAGGCCATCTGCAGCTAATAGAAACTCAGTCCTATCATCTGCTATGCCTTGGAGGGTCTTCTTTGTTGTTCGAGGCCTTGTGTCTTCCTATCAGTGCTGGTTAATGGTAACCAGTCTCAACTACTCCTAGTAATCCAGAGAGGGTCACAGTCCCTCTTTGTGTTGTATTACTCTAGAAATACCCTTGAAAGTACATAGTAGAGATACGGGTAACTGTTTGTGGATCAAAAGGAGAAACAAGTAAAGCAAATGTATAATGCGCTAATACAAGTGTAATATTTAACTATATTATTCATGATTGTTATTATGTATATTCAAAGATCCATAAAATTGATTTTCTACCCACTAGGGAATAAATGGGCTACTTAAAACCATAGGCCCATAAACAAATCCCCTGAGGTGCATGAGAGCACATTTCTCCTCTGGTAATCGCCCACAGTTAGAGCAGATTCTTTCAGATACATAAATTAAAGCAATAAAATGAGATAACTATAAATAGCACTGCTGGTTCGCACTGCAGGAACTGAGCTGTAAACTACAAATCCTCGCCCAAAATAACTTTGTTCTGTAGTTGCAAGCACTGATAAGAATAGGCTATGGAATCACCAGATGGGAAGAAATCCTAGTCTAGTGCAAACTTTTTCTTCCAAACTAGATTGGATCAAAACTCCCAGAGGGACAAGAATCTGTCTTGCTTTGTTGATCCACATCAATAAGTATCCACAGATTAGGCTAAAAAGAATTGAGAATGCTTTTGAGTGTTCCTTACAGGACACACCTATGCATTACCCCTCCTCTAAGCGGTGAGAACTGGACAAAAGCTGGAAGACCCCACCTGCTGTGTTGAGTGCTCAGGGACAGAGCATCTCTTCTTATTTGTGGTTGGGATGCTTGAGGCTAGGTGGAGGACCAGAGTACTTTGTCCTGAAGAGGCTTCTGAGATGCTAAATCCAAAATCAGGATGCCAATATGGAAGTCTGAAGGGAGATTGAGGGCCAAGGTATGAAACCAAAATAGGGTGACTAGTCAAAATCAGGGGTTCTGAAAGCCTTGAGCAGATGGGTTGGGTCCCTTTTAAAAGATCTGGAGTGAGGTGGACCACACCTTTATTCATGGGTATTAGGTACAGAGACTTCTTCCTCAGACCAAATTTTCTTAACACAAATTGCTTGAAAGACAATTGGCTAATTAGGGAACATGTTTTGCATAACACAGATATCTTTTGATTATAACAATTACAGTCAAGAACTAGCACCAAAATAAGAAAAATGAAAAAGTGATGGCTCACACAGGCTGGGATTACATCACTGCTTTGTTGTGTGGTTGGCTGCTCATTTAACTATGTCTTCTTTTGTTTATGTCTTATGCCAATTTTGTGTTTTGTTTGGAATAACAGTAAAGGTGATATGGGCCGGCCCGGTGGCGCACTGGAGAGTGCGCCGCTTGGGAGCACGGTGGCGCTCCCGCCAAGGGTTCGGATCCCATATGGAGACCGGTTCCCGCTCACTGGCTGAGCACCGTGCAGGCGCAACACCAAGGGTTGCGATCCCGTTACCGGTCAGTAAAAAAGACAAAAAGGAAAAAAAAATTAAAAATAAATAAATAAATAAAGGTGATAAAAATTGTGTAAGAGACTCTCCAGATCCTAACCCCATCACCCATGGAAACAATTATGTTTATATTAAATTTTTTGATAATGAGAACTTTCCATAGAGTCTAGCTATTGCACTGTAGCAGATTAGAGATGTTCATTTACATTTCTCTGCTTTAAATTCAATACTATTTATTTTAAAAATATGGAAAATACAAGAAGTGTATCTGGAAATATACATGCTTGAGGAATTTATAATCCGGTTTAGATGAGACCTAAACTGGTTTCACTTCTCCGTCTATTCAATCAACCACACTTTTCTCAAGAAGTTAATTTTTTTAATTGTATTTTAGAATTAACAAGTCTTAGATATAAAAACAAACTCAGAAATCATCTAGTTCCAACTATCCTCTAATACATCTTTAGAATAAGAGAAGTCATGAGCAAAGGGAATGCTGGGGCCACAGAGAGCTTCAGCAGGAATTGCCAATATTGGGCAAGATTTGGGTGGTGAGATCTTCCAGTGCATTCTGGAGATGAGGTCAGAATAGGAAAGGGCCTACTTGATTGTTTCATCTGGTGCTAGAAAGAAGCCAATCTTTACTACTATAAAGATTTAATTGTGTTGAAGTTAGAATTCTCAGAAGAAATATTTTCACCAGTTTCATGTACAAATGCCATTTCCTTCAATGATGTGTTTTTGCAACCTGAATTATTGTATATTCCTTTGAGAAATGTGTCAATACAATTCCGATGGCTTAAATATTTGACGAGGAAGTACAGCATTCAACTCTGCATGGTACATGCTAAAAGGACTTTATATCAATGAACTGTTCTAGCAAATTTGAAGAACATTAGATTTTGATCTCAGAATCTCAATGACTGTAATGAACTACATTCAGTTGTGTTTTGATAATGAGACAGTTGATGTTTTTATATATATTTCTTTTTACTAAGTGCAACAGACTTGCAAGGTAGAGTTTATCTTAGAGATGAAGATATGGAAGTCCAGTGTGGGAAAGTAACCTTCCTGTGGAGAAACATAGCTAGATATTGGCTGAGCAAGGATTTAAACCAGATCTTAATGTAAAGTCAAGAAAAAATTATGAGCAAAATGGTTGTTCTTCAACTTTTTTACTCATCTTACTTAAAAAGAGATATTTTTATTTACTTATTATTTAAGCTCTTCAGCAGAGTCTTCAGGATCCTCAAAATGAAACCCTTTTAAGTTAATCTAGTCATTCCTTGTACACTGAAATTCAATATTCCTGTTTCTCAATATCATTCACGGAGTATTTTATATAAAACCCTATAAAGATAGAACACCTACAAAAAAGTTTAATCTTTCTTCTTTTAAAAGATAATGCTAATCTTATTAATTAATCATTTTGACATTCAAAACACAAATCAACAATTTTTTCACTATAAGACAATGTAACCACGTTATATTTTAAAAATGTAGAAACTTGAGATGAAAGAAATCAACTATAATAACACTAGCCTAAAAAAGGCAACTGCTTGAATGTTGGTGTGACTTTCAAATTTCTCCTCATGAGTAGTTTTTCTGTGTGCTTATTTTTTAAAAGTTGAATATGTGATGAATAAGAATGTCCCCTTTCATCTCTTAACCTTAATATGTAAGAATTTGGAATTTAATTGTGACTCTTGGGTTGAAGAAAATAAGACTAGAAAGAGATGGATAGAAGGAAAAAGAACAAAAAGGATAGATAAAAGCTTCTTTCAGCCCTTATTTTGTTAAATTCTAATTTTTTTCTGAAGGCCTTATCTCATTCTGAAGTATTGCACAAATAAACATGACAAGGGAGCAATGATAACACAAAAGTAAGCCCCCACCATTATGCTATCAGTAGAATCCAAACAGTTCAATCACGTAAGATGGGGGGCAGTGTTATTGCGAGGTTAGTGAATGAACTGGGTGAGCCTGAAATGGAAAATGGGAAGCGGTCACCAGTCATATCACATCCAAACCTGAGTTATCACAGGGCAAGTTACCCCCACACCTCTCTGTTTGAAGGCTCCTTATAAGGATGGTGTAAAAATAGGATCTGAGCTACTATGGAGGATGCCCCTCGTCTTCCCTTATTGAATATTATTACAGCCATTTTTACTGTGCTTATGGTTTTATTTTCAGTGCCTCTTCTAATTAGTAAGTGGTGGCCACCCAGAGCACTGTATTGAGGAGAATGCCCAAGTGATGTCTTCGCTCAGGGAACCTGATTGATTAGTACCATCTAGAATGATTATGGGAAGGAATTATGTAGGTTTAAATACAGTGAATTGGCCTTCTTGGGGTTTAAGCTTGTTAGTTTTGTAACTGATGAGGACATTCAGGGAGATCCTTCGAGAGAAACAGAGGCAGGGAGGAAAGTTGCCTAAAAAGATGGCTAAAAAGAATCTAGGAGAGTGAACAAAGCTGGTGGCTGGAGTCAGGAAGACCTTGATTATTCCATGGACTCAGGATAAGATAATCACTAAAGTCTTGAAAATTAATGGAGAACTAGGGTATCTCTCCAATTGGAAATTAGTGAACATTTCAGGAGGGGGCTGAACCAGAAAATGCTTGAGCCCCCTGGTGGTAATTGGTGAAAGCAGACAAGCTTGCAGAATAGACACCCATCGTCAGTGCCACACAGCTACGGGTGACGAGGCTGAGAGACTGAAAGCAGAAGTTCTCAATGCTGGCTGCATCTTCGACTCACTTGGGGAGTTTTACAACTCTGTCTGTGCCTGTGGACCATCCCAGACAAATTAAATCATTATCTTCTGGGGGATAGCCCAGGTATTCTAGTTTGAAAGCTTCCCAGGAGATTGTGGACCACTGGCCTAAAGGAAGAAGGGCCAGTATAGTGGTGGTATTCCCAGTTAGAGAGGTGGATCAGCAAGCCCATCTGTAAGAGGAAAGTCAGGCATAGATCATGGTGAAAACATTTTGAGAAGCCCTCTACCCTCACCTCCAAGTAGCCCACTGACCTCCGTCTTGGGCTACATCTGAAAGTTTTAAGGACTAAAGGGAAGACTTCATTCAATCCTTTCTCTACCAAATCTGAAATTGAATGGAGAGGGTAGGAGCTGGAGGTAGGAGAGAGAGAAGGGAAAAGGAAACATGGGGAAATAGCAAGGAAGGCAAGAGCTCTCCCAGTCTTTAAACATGTTTGTAAAATACTGTTTAGGGTCTCAAAGCATGAGAGAATCAGGTGAAGGAGTTGGGGATGCTTAACTTGTAGAATAGAAGCTGTAGGAAGCATGATACTGTCTTCAAATATTTGAATGGAAAGTCACACTTAATCTCCTGATAAAGTTAGCCATATGCCAAATTCTAGAGCAAACAATGTCTGAGACTATTGACATGTAGAAGGAATTAGACTTCTTTAGTGTGGCTCCAGAGGCAGAATTAGGACTGAGGGGTTCAAAGTTTCAAGGGTGCAAAATTCAAGTCAACCACATGAAAAACTTTCTATGAGAGACAGTTTACAAGGGTGGAAGGGCTTTAGATACGAACACGCTGTCTAAGTCCTGGGCCTGCCACTATTAACTGTGTGATCTTGAGAAATGTACTTAAACTCTCTGAGTTGCTATTACCTCACCAATAAAATAAAAGTAATAATACAGGTCTTTGAGACTCAGATGAGATTATATATATAAAGGTCCTAGAATAATGTTCAGTGTTTGGTAGTCACAACACAACATTCATGGGCATTTTACTGTTCTTGAATTGACAACTGGAATCCAAAGCTGAGAGTAAAGACGTGTCAAGGACCAGGCAATAAATAATAAATGAACAAAGACCAAACATCCTTTTGAGGGCTGATCAAGAAGTGGCTGAACTTGCTCTGCCTCCACAGCCTTCATCTCTACCACCTGTCCCCAGCCCATGTAAGCAGACCGGGTGGGAGGAGAGAATTCCGGGAAGTCGTCTGCATCCTTGGGGTGCTGCGTGGTGATGAGATGCTTTCCTGCCCCCTCCTCATTCACCAGTTGGGTGTCCACTTATACACAGATGGCCTGGTCTACCTCTGACCAAT
Source organism: Galeopterus variegatus (assembly GCF_000696425.1). Lineage (NCBI taxonomy): Eukaryota > Metazoa > Chordata > Mammalia > Dermoptera > Cynocephalidae > Galeopterus > Galeopterus variegatus. The sequence goes on along the minus strand of NW_007726634.1, from coordinate 514,008 downwards.
CTATCAAGTGGAGAAGAAACTGTAAGGAGAAGGCAGGGAAGAGAGAAGGGTAGGGTCCACAGCTTCCTTGCCCAACATTTAGCATTTGGTGATGGAGATGTGATTTTACTGTGGATCAAAGGGACGCCGTGGAAGGCAGCCAGGCTTGAGTCTGTCTCACCAGCAGCTCACCCAAGAGAACTGGCTGCCAGGAAAGGGGACCCTCATAACAAACACAGTGGGTGAATCACCACGGGTAAGAGCAGATGGTAGAGACTGTGATGTGGGAGGCCCCTCTGGGACCTCTGGAAAATTCACATAAGCACCCACGACAGAGCCAATATTTGTATGTCTGCCACAGAGAAGGTGCCAACAACCAGCCAGCATTGGCCAGAGTGGCCTTCAACACCTCAGGCAGGTAAGAAACACTCATCTGTCTCGTCCCCCTTCCCTGTCTCCATGCAGAGGAGCACAAGCAATAGGGACGAATGCCTCTGAGTACCTCTGGCCAGGGCTGGGGGAGGGAACGTGGTCACTGTATTGGACCAAGACTGAATCTTTAAGTTGGACTAGATGGGACGGGGCTTTTTAATCCCTGAAAGTGACTGGAACCCTAGAGATTTGCCTGAGATGTTGTCAGGGGACACAGAGAGATCATGAACATGGCAGAGTTGAATGCAGGCAATTATAGAAAAAGAAAATCATTTCATGTATGTGCTTCCTATGCACTAGGGCTGTTCAATAAACCAGATGCGGTAGCTACTGTTTTCATTAATGACAAAGTGGCAACAGGCAAGACTGCACGATGCAGCTTTGGGAAATGTATTGGTGATGAATCACTGTGTGATTATGCGGGTGGGGCTTCCCCTGAAGAGGCCAGAACTGCTCGCTGCCAGCTGTCCTCGGAAGAGGTCAGTTGTGGGGCAGGAAATCAGAACTCTGGGACCTGCATCAGTCTGACTAGATCCCCCAGAAAGGGAGGCTCCACAGGCCCTGAGACTCTGTGTTCTGTTAAAGACATTATTGCTTCAGTTGCTCTATAATTAAGAGTTATCCAACAATGGAACAAGCTCCTTGTCACTACAAGTGCTTAAAGTATAAATATTTTCCTTTAAGGGTATTTCTGTGGCATTTATTTATTAAATATTTATTTTGCATTTTCTGTATATCAAGTGTTGTGCTGAGTGCTTTACATATAATCCCTATTAATAACCCAGTTTTATAGATGAGGAAACCGAGGCTTAGAAAGTTAAGTAAGTTGCCTAAGATCTTACAGCTAATAAGCAGTAGAGACTCCAAAGGTAAGTTCACTAGAATACTCTAGTCTAATGGGGGAGGATGACGCAGTTATGGAAAAGGAGTCATTGATGCAGATGTGTGCACATCGTAATGGGGCCATGACTTAATGTAACGGGAGGGCCAGGGTGGGACGGAGGGAATGGTCAGGGAAGGCTTCTCAGAGGATGTGCCTCCAAGGCTGCGTCTTAAACAATGTGTAGGACTTAAGAGAAGGAAGGAGCACTCTGGGGTGGGGGAGAGGAGTCTGATGTTCTAGACAAAAGGGCCAGTGATGTGGTTCTCAGATAGTTCAATACATACTGAGTAGTTGAATGACAGCATTGCAACAAGTCACCTGGTCAAGACCCCACATAGCTTTGGGGTGACAGGGGTCAGTGTGGTGTGTAAAGGCAAGGCAGGGAGTGTTGATGAGGCTGCAGAGACCATGGGTGACCATGAACCAGGTGGAAAAAAAGCAGCTGTGGAAATGGTAGGAATGTTTGTAGGTTGCTTTCTGAGCTACATATCAGAACCTGTGATTTCTGGCATGGAGCACTTGCAGATGATGGGAAGATCCATGAGGTGAAGGCTGGCTGGGAGTGCTGGCTGAAATGAACAGGTGATGAGGGTCACTGGAGTCAGGAGAATGTCCCAGCATCTTCAGGCTAAGTAGATTCCTTACAACTTTAAGAATATATATTCTATTCTTTACCTGGCTTTTCTTGGAATGAATGGGCTTGTAAAATGCTTTAGTGTCATTATGCAAAAGCTGGCTGCCTAATTAAAAGTTGCTGTTTTACTCAGCTTTTCGCAAATACACTGCCAGGGTGTTACGATCAAAGCCTATGATTTTTGTAATAGTACCCAATTAAGCATTTCAGCTTTGTGATGTGTGGACAGAGTGTTTATTTGTGACTCTTACACCCTATAACTTGGTGCAAGGAAGGCGTACAGGACCAGTTCATTGGATTGCATGCAACTGATCAAGCTCAGATATGTATTATCATAAAGCCCATCTAGCTTTAAGCATACAGGTGAGCAGCTTAGCTAGAAGGCACCAAAAGCCTTATCAGCCACCAGACGCAACTTTGGTGTTTGTAGAAATCTTGAGAAGCTTCCACCAATCCCATGTAGCCTCTCTTTAGGCACCTTCCTGGTGTGTGAGGCATAGGTAACAACTGTCAATATAAAAAGACACATCTGAACATGGTCACATTAGACAGACCACATCTGAGCACATGAGTACGTTTTTACCTCTTAACAACTGCCATTGTGGCAGTCATGACCTCTTGCTACACAAACCTTTATTATACCAATATTCTTCTGTTCTAAAAAGAAACAAAGATCCCAAAAATGTCTAAAAAACCTGTTTAAAAGGGTCACCACCAGATATAATTGTTAGAGCTTGACCTTTTGCCTTCTCCCCAGTAAGAAGATAGAATAGAAAGACAGATAATTTGAGTCAAACTGAAAAGGCTAATTTTGATAATCAGCAAAGAATGTGACAAAAATTGGAAATTGCCTTTGATAACTAAATTCAGGACTGTTTTTACCAGCTGTTAACCAACTTCTACCGAGCTCCATGGCTTCTGCAAAAAATATTGTTCTGGCCTGTACAGAATTCCCATACTTCTTTTTATATCTTCTGCGTGAAACTTGAAAAGACGGTCCTAAGAGACAAAATCCCAACCCAATTTCAGTCTTAGAGATAGAATCCTTTCTTGTGTTCTGTGCTCACAGTCACCCTCCTTCCCTCCCACTTGCTAGGAAAGGTCAGTTGATCCCAACTCTATCATGAGAAAAATGTTTGCAGCCTTTAAAAAAAGTTCGGCCTCAAGTGTCAACTTGTGGTGAATTTGTATGGCAGAATTACAAAGGGCGGAGAGACTGAGGCGGACGTGAGAGGTTTAGAAGGGAAATGCTGACTGCTTTCTGACTTCACTGGTTCTACTCCAGTCTCACAGACACAAACACGAATCTTGCATTCTGAGTTTCTTGGGGGATTCTTGAAGACAGAGACAGCAAAAGTGCTGACTTCACTGGAAATTCCCTGATAAGGGGACCGTCACTAACATTTTGAAAATTGGGTCTCCGGCTCTGACACCTGTCATTGACCATCAAAGTAATGCATTCCTGACCAAGGTAACCTGTTAGAACAAACGAAGAGAAATGAGCCTCATCGCTTAACCATCTGAGCACTGGGGAGGAAGGCAGCACCTGCTGGGCAGAGGTGCCTCTCAAAGAGTTATCCAGTGTGGAAAAAGGGTCCAGTCCTGACCAGGCCATAGCACAGCCCTTTTACACATGGACTGGTATTCCCAAATGTCTTCTGCCTTTAGACAACATTTCTTGGAAACTTGGAATAAAAAGCTTCCATTATTTATCCTTTCAGGAAATGATCCACGGTATTTCCAAAATCAACAGAATCTCTCTCATACAGCAAAATATTTGAATTCCCAAAGCAGGAATTGCTCTTTGCAGACCTCCACAATCTCTTTGTTCATTAAGTGCATGTCTGTGAGTCTCTCATTCACTAGTGATTCTGGCACTTTGGCCCCAAATAAAGCAATATAGAATTTTTTTTTTTTTTTTTTTTGTCTTTTGTCTTTTTCCGTGTCCGGCAACGGATCGCAACCCTCAGTGTTGCCCCCGTACCAGACTGGGGACCGGCAACGGGATCGCAACCCTTGGTGTTGCTCCTGCGCCTTGCTCAGCCAGTGAGCGGGAACCGGTCTGTATGTGGGATCCGAACCCTTGGGCGGGAGCGCCGCCACGCTTCCCAAGCGGCGCACTTATCCAGTGCGCCACCGGGCCGGCCCAGCAATATAGAATTTTAAAAAATGTTTTTCTAAATAATAAAAAAACTTCCAGTCTCCCTGAAGCACACCCAGGCCCTGGTTCTGTCTCCTAGGAGAAGGATTTGATGGTGATCAGAGGAGATATGTGTGGCATAGTGGGAAGAAGGCTGGAGAACAGCCCCGGATCTGCTGCTTACCGGCAGCAGGACCCTATGTCCATTCTGTGACCCCCAAGCCTCAATTGTAAGAATTGTAACACTGCCTGCTGAGTTTACATGAGATCAGAAGACCTAATAATATTCTTTAAAGAGATGTAAAAATCAAGATGTCAAACAAGTCAATGCCTGAATATCATTGTAAGGGTAATTACTTGGAAACCGGGTACTTTTTTTCTCATTTAAAGGATAGGATGCTACCTCTGTCTGGCAGTGGGGTAGATTCCTTTGTGCTGAGCAAAGCATTCCAGTGCACAATTCTCCAAGTGGTGGGTGGAGCTGGGAACAGGATTTAGGCAGATGTCTGTGTCTGATCAGTGAAGCTCCCCATACGGTCTTCTGGAAAAAAGTCAGGATTGTTCTGAGGGCCCCTAGATGCCAAGATACTTCAGAAATATTCTGTTCTACATACCCTATGTATCCTTATAGCTTGTATTTAGACCCCATGGAACTTGAATTTCTTCTATTTGAATTCCAACATCTCCAAGGTGGTTGGATCCCATTAACAAAGAAGCAATGGAGCTATGTATACAACCAACAGCATTCAATTCATTATGGCCTCCGAGGTGAATGCTGACCACAGGACTGAAGTACTCATTGACCCAGCTTTGGAAGGTTGCTCAATTCCTTCTTCCTTCCCTAGGAATTGCTTAAGGAGTTGCTAGCCTCACCTTAGGGGAGCTGTCAATGCCTAGTTAATGCAGGGTAGGAAATCTTGACCCCCTGGCCTCAACTTAGGACATCTTTGAAGAACCATCCAGTTCCAGAGCTCTCTATGGGATTGACTGAGGCCTTTGTTGAAGTTGCTTCATGGTTCTGCTGAACCATTTTCCTTCTGCCCAGGCCTGTTTTCCTTTCTTCCACTTAGGTGGAGGTTCCAAGGAGCACATCCACACTAAAAGATAGCCTGGCAGCCTGAGACTGCTATCCTTTGAAACATCTGCTTACACATTTGTCCTTGGCTGGCATCTGGAAGTTGGATTTCAGTAGGGTTCACACCATTACCAGAGCTGACAAGAGCAGTTGAACTGCTATGCTTAAAACATTTGTTGAAACATGTGGTTTATGCTGAACACCTGCTTTCCTTCTGGGGGTCTGGAATTTTGTACGTGCTAGGCCAAGGATACCTATGTTTCCAGCCCCCAATAAAAACACTGGGCAATGAGTCTCTCATGTGCTTCCCTGGTAGACAGTATTTCATATGTGTTGCCACACATGTCCTGTGCGAGTCCACTGGGAGAAGACTCTTAAGAGCTTGCACCTGATTTCCTCTGGACTTTGTCCCATGCACCTTTTCCCTTGGCTGATATTTCCTGTATCCTTTTGCTGTAATAAATTATAGCTGTAAGTACAACTATATGCTGAGTCCTGTGAGTCCTCCTAGTGAATCATCTAATTCCTCAACAAAACTTCTTGCTTGCAAATCTCCACCATCTCAGAAACCTGATTTCAATCACCCCCCTCTTCACTTCTTACCCAAGACATTGTCTTCCTTGCAGCTCAATTTTATTTGAGTAACCATTCTTCCGGTCCCCTAATCCTAGACTCTTGGAATCAAAACCCTCCCATCCAATTGACTAAGTCCTTCCAAATATATCTCTGTCATGTCTCGTGAATGTGTCCTCTACTTTCTCACCACTATCACTGCCATAATTTAGGCCATCATACTTTCCATCTGGACAACTGCATCAATTTCCCAATTGTTTTCTTCCCAGTCACACTGATTCACAGTGCTGCCAAATTAATCTTTCTAATGTAAACCTTGGAAAAAGTGAGTTTCTAGCTTTACTTAAAAAATTTTTTTGGCAGCTGGCCTGAATGGGGAACCGACCCTTTGACCTTGGTGTTATAAGGCTGCTCTCCATCCAACTAAGCTAACTGGCCAGGCTGAATTTCTAGCTTTAAAATCAGAACAAACCAAAATGATTTCAGTTTTTTTGTTATTGATTTCCAAGTAATGTGAAACTTCTTAGCAAGGCATTCAAGGGCTCCATGAACTGGCCTCAGCCACTGTGCCAGCCTTGTTCCCTTCCGCCCATTGTACTGTGCCTTTTAGCCATATGCGACCAATCTCACACTGCTCACCAAAGAAGCCTGTGTTTTTGCCTCCTTTTTCCTTTATTCATGCTATTTCTTCTTTCTCAAAAGGTCCCTTACCCATCTTATCTTATCGAGATTCTATCACTGCTTTTGATGCAAGACTTCTGAGAAGCCTCTTCTATAAAACCTTCCCAGTCTACCTCCTCAAGGCAGAATTAAAGTCTCATCCTCTGCTCTTCCCCAGTAAAAATGGATTAATGTGTCTCCTACCCCCTATTGATGTGTGTCTCTGAAAATAATAACAAGCCCTCCCCTCCTTTCAACTTTCGGCTGGATTAATAGATTTAGCTAAACAAGAGCTAAAGGAAATTCTTGGGCAAGAGTTCTTATTCCTATGGAATAGAGAACCATCTATAGCTTATAAGCTGGATGCTCTGGACCAGTGGTCTCCAAATGTTCTGGATTATGTTACCCTAAAAAATTGAACATACCTTTTCAACTTTATATATATTTATTATATATCGTATACATATACATTATATTGACATTTTATGTGCAAAACAGACACACACATAAATAGTAATTTTCAAAGGATGAAATAGACACAGAAAGTTGTAATGCTGTAGTTTTGTTCCATGCCCGCTACACTGAGGTGCGTGCTCTTTTCTGGAAAACCGTGATTCTGACTCCCAGGTCTCTGTGTGTTAAGTTCCTTCCTTCATGACTTCCCTGTCTCAGATCAGAAGACTTTTCTCAGTTGTGCTATGAGCAAAGCTAGGAAATATTAACTTCTTTGTTAGTGGCCAGAGTGCACAAAGGTCATCTTTCTCAAGGGAGAGGTGAATTTCATGAACAGAGCAAGATCCTTATAGTTTAGCTGCCCCTCTGTGGTCAGAGATTGTCTGAGTCTCATTTTTATTAAAGAAGACAAGGTATCCAGACAGTCCCTGAAGATTTTTGTAGTTGTTGTTGGTGATGTTTGTGTGTTTAAATCGCACCCTGTGATATGCTTCATAATTAGGAAAACTTTTCAAAGTCTGGGCTGGGCTGCAGGCAGGTTGAGGCAAAATATTTCCCCCCAGTAATGACAGATTCAGCTTGATAATGCAGAGCTTTAGGTGGCAATGACCTTAAAAAATGCGAAGCTCTTGGTTCACTTCTGCTGTCACAACAGACTTTTGAGCAAATCGAGCAGAAAAACAGGAGTACAAGTAATAGGTAAAAGTGTGGTATAAAAATAACTAGAAAGGTTTTTGGCAAATATGGCCAAATGCATATTAGCATCAAGCATTAACTTGAGAATATGACATAGAGTGAGGCTCAGAAAGATAGCATATTGCAAAAGAATATTTACACAGCTTTGGATTTAATAAGATCTTTGACTTGAATTATTAAGGAAAAAGAGCCCAGAAAGGAAGGAGATTGTTGTTGTACAATAAATCTTTGGCTAGTATTCTGAAACACTTTTCCCAGGTAACTTTAATGTGATTACATTGATTAACATCAATGGAGACCTTTGCATTTACAAAGGGACACTCTTTTTACTTCTGCTGCACAGTTTATCAAACAAGTTTTACTGGAAACCACTATGCTGAAAGTCGTTAGAAACATGTAGAGACCACAATGACTCCAAAAGGTAAGCTGAGCACCATTAATTGAAGTTTCACACAACCCACACGAAGAGTAAAGATGGGCTGTAGTTCACATTCCGATTCTGAGTATAATGTTTCAAACCCAATCACCAGCCCACTACGAGGAACAACTTAGGGTTTAAAGCAAAATGCACCTTTTTCTGGGGAAATTTCATTTCAATGAAGGTCATAACAAACAGGACAAAAAGGGTATATAATTGCTTTCTTCTCTGCAGCGGTGGTAGTATACTCTATGCCTACCTGGGTTGTCCAGGCAAAAACATTTGCCTTGTGCACTGCTTCATTTTCACATGGCTCCAGGGAAGGTAGACGCAGAGAGGGAGGTGGAGAAAAGCTGTCCTGCTGTCTAACAATCACTGTAGTGCATTATGAAGTAGATGTGATCCATGGGGTGCAATATGAGGCTGCTGGGTTATGACGTTCTTGCACAGCAAAGCTTGGGGGCACACAAGTGAATATGTATCAAGTTGTGCAGGTAATTAATGTAGGTGTATTTGATTTTTCTGCAACTACTTGAGGAATTTAAATGTGAAATATTAGTCACATGAGACTTTATCCAATAAAGTTGGATAAAAATTTTATCCAATATAGTTTCAGTTGTCATTTCTGGAAATGCTACAGATACCTTGGAATGCAACTAGTCAGTTAATACAGAAAGGGTGTCTGAAAAAGAAGCTATTTTTATGTCTCTTTAGAGTAAATGTATGGTGCATATTTTGAGATCTTCTATTCTGTTGATATTATATCAAATACAGGATGAAAAAAGTACCTCACTTATTCAATTGCTGGTGAACCAAGAGAAGGGCCACACCAAGATTTATGAGTTTTCTCAAGTTCTAGGGGAATAATAATATTTGATATCTGTAATTTAGACTAAATATCTGAGCAAATGGATTAAACATGCTGTTGAGATGTAATAATTTTCTAATGAGATGCAAAGCTGCTAATAATACAAAATAAGGAAACACCAAGAAGTATAGATTATAACTACAAGGTGAAATTGCAACTAAGAGAGATCAGCAACAAAGGAATATTTTTTTCTGACGCCAAGGTAAATTTTGAAGCAGGAGTCCTCATTTAGCCAATCAGGACTTGCCAGTGGCTGTTCAGGTCCACTCAGTAGATCTGTAAGCCATTTGCTGCTACCATGCTTTTTTCTTATCCACTGCCTATCCTCAGTGCCCTTTCTCTGTGCTTTACTGAGCTTCTTATCAGGAAAAGGAGGACAACCTGAAGAGGCTCCTCTTCACACACTCCCCATGGACCTAGACTGATTTAATCCAACCTACATATCTCTTTTTCTCTGGGATGTCAGGGCCTTTGAGAACAGAAAAGTAATTCTTCCTCAAGTAAAAGTCAATATACTATTCTGTGTTCAGTCAGGAAAACAGAAACTATGGTAGGTGTTTCAAACATGAGGAATTTAATACAGGGAATTGTTTACAAAGATGTTGGAAGGGAGGAAGGAGCAAAAGTAGGAAGTGGTGATACACATAGATCTGAAAGTTCCTGATGCTTTTAGGTTGGCACCCATGAACTTGTTCCTGGTAGCAGGAAGCTGTGGATGCTGCCACTTCAGCAACTGGAATTGTCAAAATTGTCCCTCCACGGCTCAGGCTGTAATCAACAAACAGATTCTGATGCTGCCTGGATTGCTAGAGTCTGCAGTTACACTGCCCCCTCTGCTGTGACAGTAGCTGCTATTTAATTGATTGATTGATTGACTTTTAAAAATTTATTTTAATCAAAACCTGTTCTTAATTTTATCATCTTTTGCTATCTGGAGAGGCTGAGAATTTTCAAAATCATCAGCTTAACAGTCCTTTTTCTCAATTTATCTCTTTTCTTTCACATCTTCACTATAAGCAGCAAGAAGGAATCAGGCTGCACCTTCAACACTTTGCTTGGGAATCTCATCATCAAGTTCATCAGGCATATTCTCTGCTGTCCACATGTTTTAGTACATTTTGTGTTGCTATAACAGAATACCTGAGACTGGGTAATTTATAAAGAAGAGAGGTTTATTTGGCTTATGATTCTTGGACAGCTGCATCTGGCATGGGCCTCCAGCTGCTTCTACTCATGGCAGAAAAGTGGCAGGTACAAGCAGATCACATGGCGAGAGAGGAAGCAAGAGAGAGGAAGCAAGAGAGAGAGAGAAGGTGTCAGGGTCTTTTTAAGCAATGAGCTCTCGCAGGAACTAACAGAGTGAGAACTCACTCATTAATCCCCCTTCCCCCAGGGAGAGCATTAATCCATTCATGAGCGATCCGCCCCCATGACTCAATCAGTTTCCAAAGCTGCCACATTGGGGATCAGATTTCCATATGAGTTTTGGAGGGGACAACACATCCAAACTCCAGCACCACATAACTGCAGACAACAGTTTTGCTAAGATTTCTGCCACTACATAACAAGGATATTCATTCCTTCAGTGTTCTTCACTTACTTTGGAGTCTTCACCACCAGCATCCTCAAAGTCTAGATTTCTACTAACGGTCTATTCAAGGCAATTTAGGCTTTCTCTAATATTTCTTCTCAAAATCCTTCTAACCTCCACCCACTGCTTAGTTCCAAAGTCGCTCCCATGGTATGGAGAGAATGGGATCTTTAAGAGGTATTTATATATTTTTTTTTTCCTTTTTTTTTTTGTCTTTTTTCGTGACCAGTAATGGGATCGCAACCCTCAGTGTCGCGCCCGCACCGCACTCAACCAGTGAGTGGACCGGTCTCTATATGGGATCCGAACCCTCGGCAGGAGCGCCGCTATGCTCCCACCGGGCTGGCCCAAGAGGTATTTAGATTATAAGGGCTCCACCCTCACAAATGGATTAATGCTGTTATTGGTCATCACAGGAGTGGGTGTACCCCCTCTTGTGCTCATGTGCTCTCTCTCTCTCTCTCTGTCCTTCCATCATGAGATGATGCAGCAAGAAGACTCTCACCGAATGCCAGCCCCTTGATCTTAAATTCCCAGGCTCCAGAATTGTAGGCCAATGAATTTCTGTTCATTATAAATTACCCAGCCCATGGTATTCTGTTATAGCAGCACAAAATGGACCAAGACAGAGCCCCATGAGGACATACTGAACCCCATGCCAGTTATTATTGCCTCTAACCTTGGTGACATGAGTATAATCATAGAAGCCAAGCCTCTCTCACAGAGATAAACACATGCACATGGGCAAGGAGTCAGAAGCTGAAGGAGAATCCAGGGAAGATGGAGCAGTTCATCCAATGAGGTGAGTCAGCAGATCAGTGACAAGGTGTGAGAGCTAAAACATGGCTGGAGCCCTCTAAATCTCCTTCAAGACTCTCCCTTGGCTTTCTCTCAATGGACACATACAGGAAAGGGAATTCTGGAAAAAGTAGTTTAGCCTGGCCTAATCGACTCATTCTAAAGCTGCCATATGCCATTATATTTGTAGTTCCACCAGTGGAAAGGGAGAAGAAAATGAAGAAGAGCTCATCCCCTCTCTGTTTAAGAACACTTAATCAAAGGGATACCTGGCCCTTTTACTTTAATCCTATTGGCTGAAAAGTCAAACTATACTTAGCCACAAAAGAAGTAGGAAACATAGTCTCCATTCCAGTGGTAATGGGCCCAGGAATTCTGTTCCTAGGGAAGGAAGAAGGGTGGATATTGGCGGACAATTTGCAGTCTCTGCCACAATTGACTCTGTCCAAAATTCCCTTCCTTCTTCTCTTCTTGGCAAACTAGCTCACTTCTATAGAGCCAGCTCAATTATCGTCTCTCCTGCAAGGCTTTCGCTCTCTTTTCCCATTGGGTTTTATAAATCCTTCCATCTCGACACTTTCTTATTTATTCTTTTAGCAAGTTTTGAGTCCCTCCATGTGTCTGACATTGTTCTAGGCACTGAGGATTTAGCAGTGACAAAAACAAAGTCCTTTCTTTTACAAAGCTTATTGCATTATAATTATTTAGTATTCTTTGCATTCTAAGGCTGTCCTAAATTGAGACAAAAGAAGGGCAAGATTCATGGGTAATTTCACACATTTTTATTCCTGACTAAATATGTAAGTCTGTTATGCAGGATTAACATTGAACAACTGAGTAAGGCTTCAGAAGCACATGGTATTTCTTCCAGCTACTCACAAAGTTAATATTTGTGATTTATAAATCATGTCCATTTTAGGGACTCATGAATCTTGAAAAGTTCTTGGAGATTATCTGATTAAGTCATCTCAATTTACATGAGAAGTCTGAGTCTTGCATCACTGAGATTATTTGCTCAGGATTATATGCTAGATTAGTGCCGGGGCTAGAAGTAGAATCTAAGAATATTAATTCTTATATTGGTGCTCTATAGTAAAACAAAAACACAGTAAAAAAATACTTCAGTTATTATAAAATTAGCCTTTCCAAAAATTATGGCATCAAAATTCAGGTTAAAAAAAAAACCTGTTATAAGAATAACGATATATTGGGGTGTCTCTGTGTGTGTGTGATAGTGTTAAGGACAGTTTCTAGTTGCAATGCATGAAAAAAAGAGATACAAATAATTAACGTGTTAGATATAAACATATTAGAAGTGGTAATATAGAGTTGTAAAATGTCAAGTTACATTTTAATGGTGACAGATGAAACTTCACATCAAGGTCTATGTAGCCCTTTCCTAAAATTTCATGGATTTTTTTAGACTTCTGCTTTATATTAATTTGAAATCTGTAATATACTCTCTCTCTCTCTCTCTCTCTCTGTCTTAAAAACTGAAAACCAGAGCTTTAATTGAAAACTGATATAAAAAAAGAAAGCCATTATGCACAGTTTTGAGCAGCCCCTGGATTTTGACATGCATTTTTGCTCTTTGAACCTTCTCCCACACACCAACACATGCAGTGTAAAACACACGCCCCCACATTCACACTTACGTGTTCAGCCTCTCACCTGCCTCTCGCAGAGTTCTGACACATCTGTTCTACCTCCTTCATCTACGGGAGATAGCATGAAGGAGAAATGAAAGTCAAGAGCACAGATGCATGATGTATAAATGTGTGTACTAGATAAAATCTGTGGGAAAAACCTTCAGTAAAGAAAAAAGTATTAATTTATTTCAGAAAAATTTGCTTTCAGTAGAATCAATGAAAATATAATCAGCCCCTCTGGGCCACATTCATTAGACTAGAAGTGAAGGTTGTGATTCAGAATTTAATCCAATCCATCTTTGATCACAATATAGCTGAACAAAAACAATAAATTGATGATTTCTTGAGAAAAGGGTATAAGACATTGCTGTTAAATTAGCTCTTGTAGTCCAACAAAGAAGAAAATAATAGTTTAATTTTTCTTCAGATGTTGCAAGAAGACTATAAATTTAACTCACTAGGGGTTTTGCCCTGGAGGGTACAATTAGAAACAAAATCAGATTTAGGAGGGTACAATTAGAAACAAAATCAGATTTTAAAAGTATATGAGTATGGAAAGTCATCAGTGCTACTAATAAAAATATACAAACCAGAACACATGGCAAATCCAAAATTACCAAGTGAGATAAATGTTGTAAAATCTCTTTGAAAGCAGCAGCCATTGACTATATCTTCCTGCTGCGGATAAAGCATCTTGTATTTTACATGGTAAATTTTTGTTTATCAAGAATCTTGGAGGTTCTGGCAAACAATAAAATTGTAAAAAATGGGGTAGAAAGATGTATACTTTCTCCACTAATGACTAGAAAGAGCTCACCTTTGGCACAGGGTAAGACTCTAGGGAATGAGTGGGACTCTCTTAATCACAACTGGAGAAATCCTGACCAAAACTGTCTCACAAGGAAATTTATTGGCTCATGTAGCTGAAAAGCCCAATTGAGATCCTTGTTTTCAGGATAGCTGTATTCAGGCTAACCAATGAATTCAATAGTAGTTGGGTTGCTCCCCATCTTTTAACTCTGCCTTCTGGGTGGCTTCAGTATCAGGCTCCACATGGCAGTGTTCCAGTCCTTCTATCCTCTTAGGTTCAAGACTAACAAGCAACAGCAAGTCTGCTTCCCTAGGAACTCAAAGTTACTGACTTGGGTCTTGTGCTCACTCATGAGCCAATCACCATGATTAGGGGAATGTAACGCATGGACTGGCTTAGGCTTAGGGACTGTGTCTCACCTCTGAGTGAGGACAGAAGCGAAGTCTTGCTCAATCACATAGACTAAGGCAGGGGGAGAATGGGGGAGGAGTAAAACTCAATATGAAAGTTGGGAGCTGTTGCTGGAAGATGGAGATGAATGGGATTCTGGCATACAAACCACATATGCCTGTTATAGGGGGAATCTCAACTGTGGCCACGGACATATAGTTTTATGGGTTCTGTCACGACAAGTGGTCCCAGATGAAAGGTGATGACAGAAATACAGTGAACACACCATTTTCATGGCTGATGTGCCACTGGGTCTTCTTTCCTTGACTGTACAATGACAATTATGTCACTTACCACTCAATAATTTTGGTGAGGATTAATAAACCAATGAATGCACAATGGTCTGAATGTTTGTGTCCCCTCAGAATTCACACTTTGAAACCCCTAACCCCCAAGGTGATGACATTAGGAGGTGAAGCCCTCATGAGTGGGGTTAGTGCCCTTACAAAAGAGACCTCAGAGACTCCCTCATCCCATCCAGCACGTGAGGACACACCAAGTAGACAGCCATCTATGAACCAGGAAGTGGGCACTCTGCAGAAACACTGAATCTGCCAGCATTTTGATCTTGGACTTTCCGATCTTTAGAGCAGTGAGAAATAAATTTCTGTTGTTTACAAGCCACTCGGTCTATGATATTTTGTCATAGCAGCCGAAACAGAAAAAGAGAGCATGTGAAAGCATAGGTGGTGAATGAGTGTCAATTATCTCCTCATTTCCTTAGGAGTTCTTCAGAATAAGAAATACGTCCAATTCATTTTTAAAAAATCTCGGGGCTGGCCCGGTGGCACACTGCTACAGTGCGCTGCTTGGGAGTGCGGTGGCGCTCCCGCCGAGGGTTCGGATCCCACATACAGACCGGCCTCTCACTGGCTGAGCGAGGTGCGGGCGCAACACCGAGGGTTGTGATCCCGTTGCCGGTCCCGGTCCGGTACGGGCGCGACACTGAGGGTTGCGATCCGTTGCCGGTCACGAAAAAGACAAAAAGGAAAAAAAAAATCTCTAGAACCAAGCACAGTACATAATACATAGTATGAATTTAATGCATGATAAACAAACAGATGTCAGCATATTAGGTTATAGTATAAGCTGCTGTAACAAAGAGACCCCCAAATATAGTGGCTTAAATACAGTAAGTGTTTATTTCTCCCTCGCCGAGCGGTATGGAGCTGCTATGCGGATTTTGTTAGGAAGACGGCTCTGCTGCTATAGATCATGAGGCTTTCTTCTTTTCTTATTGTCTCACCTTCCCCTTGTTTTCCTCATGGGCATGTTGAAAGCTTGCTAACCACCACCAGGATTGCATTCCAGCCCAAGAGAAGCAGGAAGAAGATGTGAAGAGCAAGCAGCTTCCTTTTAAGAATGTGATACACGTGTTGCCCAGTCTCTTTCACTCACATCCCCTTGGGCAAAACCTAGTCAATTGGCTACAACCATCTGCAAGGGATGCTGAGGACTGTAGCCTCTGGAAGGCAGTCATTTGCCAACTAAGACTCAGGAGGGTCCACTACAGAAAGAAAGATTAGGAGAATGGAGATAGGGAATCAATTAGCAGTCTCTGCCACGTGCAACCACATGAAGGTCACAGACACTGGAGCCGTGGAAAAAACTTTACCTAATTTTCTCAGTGTCATTGCCAGTAAAGGGACTGTGGGTTCGGAGTGGTGTACATAAATGAGCCTCTTCATGGTAAGGCTAAAGACAGAAGTTAGACTAATGAGACCTGATGATTAGCAGATTGACTAATTAAAATCTTGAATGCATTCTAGAAAGCACCTATTTTCTCAATATAATTTTATCAGGTCAGAACCATGAACCTGGATTTTATTTGTTGGATTTTATTCTTAGTGCTACTTTTCTAGAAATGATTCACCTTCATTCAATCATTTCTCCATATGAAAATTCTAAGGAATATAGGAAGTTTTATTTGAGCTAAGAATTATATTTTCAACCAAAGACATATAAAAGGATCTTAATTGATAAATATACTTACAGTCTGTTCTATGTTGAAGGAAGCTGTCCTAAATAAAATGTGACATATTTAAGGTAGTTAGATGTCTCAGGAAATCTGGGGCAATTCAATTTTAGACATCTGATAATTCTTTAAAACATTTTTTTGAGCATGTACCACCAATGTATGTTTATTTATTTATGTACTAACATACATACAGACTGACATGTGTGCATTATAAAACATTCACTAAAATCAACATTTTAAAGGATAAACTAAAATAATTATAAATAGAAGTTTTAACTCGAATACTTCAAGAAGTTTGTGAAAAAATTGAATTAAAAGATAACACGAATCCTTACCTGAACTTTTTAAAGACCCCTCTTATTTACTACTCACATTCTTCTGGGGCTCATGCATAAAAATATGAAAACCCCTGCATCAGACAATTATAGAATCTGGACCCAAACCCAGGTCTCCTGACTTCTAGTTCACTGGTTTTCCTCCTAACCTCACTGCCTTTCATTTTTTTAGTATGTAATTTTAAAGTATAGGGCAGGGTCCAGTTCCAGACAAGATGGAGTAAATGCATCCCATTTTAATTCTGTTAACCACCACCCTTGATAAAATACATAACTCACTTACCAGAAAACTCTGGTAAGGTAGAAAAAAGAAGATACTGGGTACAAACTGTTTTTCTATACTCTCAACACCCTTAGTCATCAAAATGTGTGGTGTTTTTTTTCCCCCGCACCAAAACAATTCTCTGGTACCAGCTGGGTGTCCTATAATTCAATTCAATTCTGACACTATCTGCCTGAAGTTAGCACAAGCCCCACAGGTTAAGGGCTCAGTCCCACAACACTGCCCCCACTTCAGACCCCAGTTGCAATCCCAGGTTGTCACCTATGCTTCTGTCCAACCAGCTATAAATCAGAGGTTCCCACACCCCCCTCTTCAGGTTCAATCATTTGCTAAAATGGCTCACAAGACTCGGGGAAACACTTACTTATGTTTACTGGTTTATTACAGCAGATATTACAAAGAACACAGTTCAACAGCCAGATGATGAGGTACACAGGGTGAGGTCCAAATGGGTTCTGAGTGCAGGATCTTCTGTCATTGTAGAGTTGGGATATGCCACCCTCCTGGCACGTAGATGTGTTCACCAACCCAGAAGATTTCTGAATCCCATACTTTAGGGATTTTTATGGAGGCTTCATCATATAGGGCGTGATCAATTATTAACTCATTCTCCAGCTCCTCTCCCCTCCCTGAAGTATGGGGAATAGAGCTGGGAAGTTTCGAGCTTATAATTGTAGCTTGATCTTTCTGGTGAACAGCCCCCTTCCAGGAACCCACCAAGAGTTGCTTCATTAGAACAAAAGATGCTCCTGTCACCCAGGAAATCCCAGGGATTTAAGAGCTATGTATCAGGAACTGGAGTCAAAGGCCAAATAATAGAACAAAATATTCTCCTAGCATCCCTATTGCTTAGGAAATTACAAAGATTTTAGGAGCTCTGTGTCAGGAATTGGGGACAGAGACCAAAATATATAGTTCTTATTATTTCAGACTAGGAAACTAGGGATTTAAAGAGTGAGTGACCTGGCAATGAGTTTTCTGTTTTTTTTTTCTTGCCTCCGTGCCTGCAACCTGGAATCACCAACGAGCACAGACCAAAAAGAAAAGAAAAGAAAAGAAAATCCTGCTCTCTTTAGCCAAAAGATCAGGAAAAGGGGCAGCCCAGAAGGATAAAAGCTTTTAACTATACTTGTGGTAAGCAAAATTCTAAGATATGCCCCGAGATTTCCCACCATGGTGTACATGCCCTCACCTAGAACCAAGAATTTGATGAACTTTATTCCTGATTTCATTATATAGTATAGTTGATCTTAAGACAGGGATATTGGGCCGAGCCCGTGGCGCACTCAGGAGAGTGCGGCGCTGGGAGCGCAGCAGCGCTCCCGCCGCAGGTTCGGATCCTATATAGGGATGACTGGTGTACTCACAGCGCTCACTGGCTGAGCGCGGTGTAGCCGGTCTCAAAAAAGACAAAAAAAAAAAAAAAAAGACAGGGATATTATCCAGGTGGCCCTGGCTTAATCACATGTATCCTTTAAAAGCTGAGAGTTTTCTCTCACATAAAGGGAAGTCAGAGAGATTCAAAACCTGAGAGGGATTAGATAAGAGGTCAGGATAGAAGGATCTGCATGGTAAGGACCTGTGAGTGGCCTCTAGAAGCTGAGAATTGTCCCCAGCCAACGGTTAACAAGGCAATGGGTATCTCAGTTTTACAACTGCAAGGAAGTGAATTCTGCCAACAATGTGAAGTAGTGAGCTAATGTGAGCTAACCGGCCTGAAAATTTTAGAATTAAAAAATACAATAACTGAAATAAAATAATTAAGTAGGCTCAATAACAAAATGGAGATTGACAGAAGAATCAGTGATCATGAAGATAGGACAATAAAAATTATCAATATGAACAACAGAGGTAAAAGAGATTTCAAAAAAAAATGGACAGATCCCCAGGGACAGTAACGGAAGATCTAATATTCATGTCATCAAAGTTTCAGAAGGAGAGGAAAGAGAATGTTGGGCTGAAAAAATAATTGAAGGAATAATGGCCCAAACCTTCTAAATTTGGTGAAAGACATAAACTTATAGATTCAAGAAACCAAATGGACCCCGAACAGAATAAACCTTAAGGAATTCACACCCAGACCCACCGTAATCAAACTTCTGAAAACTAAACCAAAGGAAGACTTTTGAAATCAGCCAGAGAGAAATGATGCTTTACCAGTTGGTGAGCAGTAATTCAAATGACAGCAGATTTCTCATCAGAAACTTCAAGGACAGAAGGAAGAGAAAACAACATTTTTCAAGTCTTGGAAGGAAAGAACTGTCAACCCAGAATTATATCTAGTAAAAATATCCTTCAGGAATGGAGATGAAGGAAAGCTAAGAGAATTTGTCACCAGCAGGCCTACCCTAAAAGAATGGCTGAAGGAAGTTCTTCAGACAGAAAAGAAATGATAATAGAAGGAAACTTGGAACATTGTGAATGAAAAAAAGGAAAATAGAAAGAGTAAATATTGGGTTGTATAATGTACGATTCAATTTATTTAACATTCTCAAAGTGACACATTTATAGTGATGAAGAGCAGATTAGTGGTTGCAAGAAGGGGCTAGAAATGAGGATTGTACTATGATTATTTAAGATATTATCATTAGACAATTTTAGGTGCACAGAAACTGTTCTATGAGTATTTTTGCAACTTTTTGAAGTCAAGAATACAGGACACATTTTAGGTTTTTAAAATTTAATAACTTACAAAGATAGGATAATATCAAGTGAAAGCGGGGTTTGAAGAAAATCAGATGAATTGGCAATTGGTGTATGCAGGATTCTGGTTGGTTCAGAGAGACCATTCTGTGCAACCCTAACTTCTAGTCTATGCACACGTGTGTGTATGCACACTCACACGCAAATACCATTATATTCACCCACGCTTCAATATTTCTCTGTCATCTTTCTAATATTCTCTTTCCAGGCATCCCTCTTCCAGATTTTTCTGTGCTTAGCATTAGGAAGGCTCTCCCAGAAGATCACCCTCTTTTCCTATTGGTGGTCTGACCCATTTCACTCTGCTCTCCTCCCCTCTCCCATTCTTCTGCTTTACCTGCTTGTTTTTGACACACTTAAGTTCTGGTCATAAAATTCTAGTCTTCATTTCTGATCATTATGATACCAGAGGCCTATTTAATATCCCAGCATTCTCTGCAGCCTCATTAGATAGGATGGGTTGAGAGGGCACAGGCTGAAACCTGACTCAGCACTAAGTGATGCCAGACCCAGGATGCCACAAACTCACTTCCACATTCCTGAGGCCCATATGTCCTCTGGAGGGTGTGGGAGAACAGCTCAGAAAAGTCTGAGAAAGTCCAGGCAGATAGGTAGGACGTGGGAGGAGGAGAGGCAGGGGGTGGTGAGAAGTTATCCCATTCATGAGAACATTATCCAGATCAAATCCTTTGATGATCATTCAGGTTGGGACTGAGAAAGGGTAAGAGAAGTCAAGAAACCTGCAGGAACTGAAAACTTCTCATAGACAAAGATTTTATTCCCATCTTGTTCTGAGGCTAGAAGGAAAGGAAGGGCCAATGTTGGTAAACCCAGTTCTGAGGCTGCCGAGTGAAGGAACAGATCGAGTTCAACTGGAGTGGATGACTTTGAGGATCCAGTCTGTATAGTGGGAAATCTTGGTGTAGTAGCCGGTGTCACCTCTCAGAGTACACCCTTCTGACCAGGACAGGATCCCTTGGAGCTGATTTTGGCACAGGATTGGGGCCGCTGCTATTTCCTGTTAGAAAGGGAGAGATGAGTCAGGCAGGGTAGCCAAAAAAAGGCGACATAGTGCCAAGTCCCTATCTGAGGGGCCCAGAATAGAAAGAATTAGGTGGACTGGGCTGGGAGACATGCTGCTGGCCATCTCGGGCCCATCTCACTCACTCACCCTAGGCCACATCAGGGGAAGCCATAGAGGAGTGACAACACCTGGAGATATTTCCACCTGCTGTCAAAATTCACTCACGACTGGGAAGAGGACACTTATTCCTTCCTTGGCCCCATTTACAATCTCTTCTTGGATGTAGAGACAACAGACTGTATTGGGTTGAAGGAGATATGTGGACCCCCAAACAGCATCCCAGATCAAACTTAGGAAAGGCAGAGGGAAGCAAGTTACCCGACATGAGTGTAGGCTCTCCGGAGGTGATCCCGCACAGAACATGTTCTCTGAGACTTTTATAGGCATTTGTCTTGTAGAGGCCTCTTGGCAGTCTTCATTAGAGAACCAGATGACATCTTGGTTTATCTGGATATCAGGGTTTGTGTCTGAGCACACGCACAGAGAAAGAGAGAGAAAACATTTCTCTTTGATCCTTTGTATATCCAACTATCTTTCTTCACTCCTTCCCTCCCTCTTCTCTGTCACTAACCTTGCCATCATTCAATGAAGGAAAAAGCCAAAATGAAAAAGAAACAGAGAAGAAGAAATCAGGTAATGGAATGAGAAAACCACGGTCTGGTTCCAGTGCTGTAAGCTGCATAGCTTGGGCTGTGCATGCACGCTCTTATTTATGACTGCTTGTGTGTAAGTTTCTGATAAATGAGCCACACTCAGCATCACCTGCAGGATTGCCTCCAATCCTTCCTCACCCAGACACCCTTCACCCTCACCTGGGGGATGAATGACGAAGACAAGGGTGCTGGATTCCAGAGACCTTTAGCCATAAATAGCCATGTTACCCCTGGGTATATTGTATCACCTTTGGGGCTCAATTACTAAATGAATAAAATTAGAGGCTGAGATATTTAAGTCTTCAGACCCCTTCCAGCTCTATTGTTTTATAATAGTTGTATGATAACCCTCCAGGAGCACCAAGGTTCTGTCTTGAAGGTCACTCACTGTAATTCCACCATGTCCAGCCCCAGCCAGAGACAGTGCACGTGGCCCCCACTCTGTCATCTGTGGTGTTGGGCAGAACTGCCAGCTTCACCGGATTGATGAGCTTTAGGGGGTTCTTCAGCTTGATGAGCATGAGGTCATGCTCAGCAGAATCCCGGCTGAAATGTGGGTGTTGGACGATAAGTATGGGCCTTAATTTCCCCTTCATGTTTTGGAAATGCATCTCTTCTGAAGCAGCAACTTGCATGGTAAGAAATCTGGAGCAGGCCATGAAGAGTTAGCAGAGATGATAGATTCTATTCTATTGTTCATCTTGCATCTTTCTCCCCCTAACTTGCTTTGTGACTTCGGACGCATTCCTCCCCTAACTTGCCAAGTCTCCTCATCCAGCAAGTGAGCAATTTCCATTGCACTTCCCTGGTTCCCTGACTCATAACATTTCATGCCGCCCTTTCTTCTCTATTTGCTCATCCTCTGGTCCTTGGGCAACCCCAGATCCCTCTGTCTACGACATCCCACTCCAGATTCTAACTCCTAACCACCTGGGTCTTTCTATCTCCTACCTCCCTCCAGCCCTCTCTCAGGTTTGAGTGTCCCCTCTACAAGTCATGGCTCAGCCTCAGTCCTCCTCTTAAGGAATCCCAGAGACGAAGGGGAAAACCTCTCCTCCCAGGAGCTCCGTCACTCACGGTAAGAAGCAGTGGGCTGCGGTGAGAACCCACTGCTTGTGGATCAGGGTCCCCAAACAAGACTCATGTTCTGAGCTCAGGAAAACCGATATGGTGGGTCCATCAGTCTTTATGTGCATCTGATTGATTTGACTGGCTGCCTTCTCTTCTGCTGATGCTGGTGTTACAATTATTATTGTTACTGCTGCCAGACAGAGGAAAGGAAAGCAGAGTCACAGAGATGGGGGGGATGCTTCAGAGATCAGAAACCTGAGACATTTTCTGTGAAAGTGCTTTGAAATGGTCAATGCGTTGTTGATGTATGAGGCATTATTGAACCATTTCTGGATCCTTCCCCTGTTCGTTTTCCCTTGGACTTCCCTCGGTGTATGTGTATTCCTCTCACTTACTTTTCCTCTTCTTCCTTCCCCTTCATTCTTTTCTCGTTTCTTCAAGCTTCCTTCTTAGCTACACAGCAAAACCCATCTTTTTGCCAACACCCCACACATTGTATCAAGTCTCACCACCTTAGTTCAAACCCTCTCTTGCACCCATGGAGCTGGAGGAAAACCAGTGGGCTCTAGATATTGCTGGGTGTTCTTAGAAACTGCCAATCACGATGGTCCTGCATTCTTATCTGTCCAGCTGATGATCTGTCCTCCCCTCTTGGCTAGGCCCATTTCCTCCACTTTCCTCCAATATGACCCTTATCCTTCCAAAATTTTAAGCCAAAATAGGCACCTGCACTCACCAGTCACTGTCAGAATGGTGGAGACTGGGAATGTCATGTCTGCCTCTCCAGAGCCTCTTCCAGTGAGAAGACCTGGGGAGGGAGTGAACCAAGGCAAGAGAACTATCAACCAACCTGTTCTGGAGGCTTTGCAAAGGGAGAAGTAACAGGAAGGATGGGAAGGCTCAAGGGAGTGAAGCTCTGCACTAATGGACAGATGGATAATGGATGGATGGATGGGGAAGAAAGACAGACAGACCCCATCCCTCTGCAGTGTCTGCTCTTCTATTGCAGCCTGGGAAATTATCCCAAGGTGAGATGCCTGACCCCCAGAGGGGTGGACTACAGGCCAAGAGCTTGACGCTCCTTCAGTTAGAAGACAGAAATCTCAACTGGCCAATTGTGTCTGCTTTAACTCACTGTCTCCGGCAATAGTTCAGTCCCTTGGTTCCCCTAGATTTACTCACCTGTCCCCCCTTGGTGTGGCTGATCCCCACCTCTCTGTGTGACATTTACCTGTCCTCAACTTGAAAATAAACTTCTCCCTCTGTGAGCTACAGACCCCCCTCACCTGCCATGCTGAGCCCTCCCCCATGTCACATTGACTGTTGTCTTCATGTCACACTGGCTCCACCCCCATGTCATCCTCTCCCCATGTCACACTGTCCCATCCCATGCCATCCTCCCCCCAACCCCCACTGACCTTTCCCTGGATATTTGCAGAGCAGGTCAAAGACAGACAGGGTATGCTCAGCATGAAGCCCCTTGGAATGGAGTCAAGGGGATACTGAGTACAATGTATCAGTCAGCTTTTCTTGCATAGCAAACTTCCTCAAGATTTAGTGGTTTAATATGGTAGCCAATTATTGGCTTATAATTCTCTAAGTTGCCAATTTGGCATGATCTCAGGTGGGCAATTCTGCTCTCAGTCACACAACTGTGATCAGCTAGCAGGGAACAGTCCCACACATGGTCGGCTGGTTTTTGGCTTGGGTGAGGGGAGTAACTGGGACTCATGTCTATCATCATCCAACAGGCTAGCCCAAGACCACTTATTTAAATGATGGTAGTTGCTGCATTCCCAAGATCAGTAAAATGAAAATGTCCAAAGTCCAAGCTCTTTTCAGGACTCTGCATATGTCATATTTGCTGATGTCCCATTGGCCAAAGCAAGTTGTATGGCCAACCCAGATTCACAGGTTGGAACAGAGTCTAACTCTTGATAGGAGAACATGTAAAATCATCTTGTAAGGGCACAGATATTGGGGCATTGAGGCCACACACCTCCCGGGGCAGAGAACTATCCACGACCCCACCTTCATACGCGTATGTCATCTGTTGAAAACATTCGCCTGGACAGGAGAGATAAGGATGGCGCCTGACGGAAGCTGCCGGGGAGTGGCCAAGGAAAGACATAGTTTAAACTTATTGGATAAAAGATATTTCCGCGCTCGTGCTCCCTGCGTGATTGCAATAGCAAAGCGTTAGAGCAAGATGCATGTTCACATGACCTTTAAGATGATAGGCTGAAGTTAGGAAATCCCCTTGCCATCTGCTTATAAAAGCAGGTGCTCGTGTGAAAATAAACGGAACTGCTTGACGGAACCCCTGCTGTGTCTGAGTGTCTCTCTGTGGGCTGAATAGGCGGGCGGCAGGCTCACCTTCCTACCAGGCTCTCCTGGCCACTAGGGTGGCAGGAGTAATCCTACTGGTTCCCTCTCTTGCTCATCCCGTGGCGGGGGATAAAAGGGGCTACTGGGAGGTTTGGGGCCCCCGCCCCTGAGACCCCGCAGCTGGCGCCTGAACAGGGACCCGAGGGTTAGGGCAACCGGTCCGCCGTGCGGCCGAGAAAGAAGGGCGAGGAAAAGGCCACCGAGCCACGGCACGGAGTTCTCCTCAGAAGAACATCGCCTGGGAGTAGTCGAATTTGTCAGGGTGAGTATCTTGGGTCGTGTCGGCCCTCCCCTACCTTCACCTTAACCCTTCTTGCTATGCCCTCTTTCACTTTCTTGGACCAGGGCGACTCCCCGGTGGACTCTGAAGGTCTCATCAGTAGTGTCCCCAGTAGTGGCAGCCTGTGTAGGTGAAGGCTCCTCTCCTTTGCTTACTTTGCAATATGGGGAACAGTGTTGGAAAGCATGATGACCTGGCCTTTAAGGCCTTGCGGTATCTCTTAAAGAGCCGGGGGCTTGACCTCTCAGACAGTGTGGCTAACAGGACCTGGGAGGCCGTGATGCAGGTGGCCCCCTGGGTGCCCTCGGCCAATTTCTTTTCCTATGACACCTGGGATCGAGTCCAGACACTGGCCCGTCAGAGAGAAATCCATCAGGGAATAGACCTGCTGTTGGGGTTCTATCCCACCATATCTGCCCTCAAAAATGGTTTCCGCCTACTCAGGGGAGCCAGCCCTGATAGTATAGAGATAGAATGTAAATGGGCCCAGTTTACACAGGAGCAGGTCCAAACTGGGCCCCCGTCTACTACATCTGAAGGAGCCCCAGAGCCTGCCAATCCCAAGACAGTTTTTGAAAAGGATGTGGAGGGATCCCAACACCAAGGTCCCCCTTGCTCTGAGGAACCCGAGAGTAAATTATATTCTCCACTTCCCTGTCCCTTGGATGAATACTCCACACCTCAAAACCCTTGGGGACCACCTCCGCCATGTAAGGATCAGCCACAGGCATATCCTGTTCACACGCCTGTTCAAAAAAAGATGTTTACAGAAACATGGGAACACCCGATAAGCCCAAGGGACCAGCTCCAGGCCTATCCTGTAAACACTAACCCGGGGGGAAACGGACCCACCATTTGGTACCCATGGGAACCCGGCTATTTAAAAGATTTTAAAAAGGCAGTTGCAGAAGATGGGCCCAACTCACCTTGGGCTGAGACCATCCTTCAGGGGTTGGTCCACCAACCTTGCACCACCCAAGACTGGAAAATGTTATGTAGGGCCGTACTCCCTGGTGCCTTGTCCATAAAGTTCTGTGCCTTTTTTAAGGAAGAATGCCACCTCCAGGCAGAGAGAAACCAGGCGGCAAATCCTGTGATCCCCATTACATTTGGGATGTTGTCAGGGACCACTAACCCCTATAGCACAGGAGTACAACAGGCCGCCATTCAACCTCCTCATTTTACTGTGCAACTTGGGGGTGTGAAACTATCGGCGATGCCAATTGGAACCCATCATCCTCTTGGGACTATATTACAGTTAAAAAAAAAATGCATGCCTTTAATAATAACCCTCCACCAAGACAAGATAACAACAGAAACACTTAAAAACCTCCGGAGTGGCCTTGTATGGGGATTAAGATTATACAAAAATGGATATGATGATGGAATTCTTTTTTCAATTAAATATTCCGTGCAACCTATTACTAGTAGTGTGGGACCAAACTAAGTTCTTATCAAACCATCAGCTGTTACCAATACTAAAGAAACAAACAGTATACACTCCCCCCAAACCAAGGACGAACCCGCCCCAGCGCTCCCAGTTTATGGGCAATTGTAAATGCCACTTATACTGCACTTAAATGTCCATAATCAAACATGGCCTGGACTTACTATGCAGCGCATTGTGGGTAAGGGAGTCTGTATAGGAGGCAATGAGACCACCTTTTGTGATAAACAAGTAACACTCACAGGACAATGGAATAAGCCCTCCCAGGGGAAATGGCTGTGCACCCAGTCAGGACTTACATCTTGTATATATAATGCTTCTTTTAATAATGAAATTTGTGTTGCAGTTGACATTCTTCCCAAGGTATATTGGCACGAAGGATCCGAGATGTACACACATTGGACAACCAAAGGAAGGTGATTACATAAAAGAGGCGTTGGAGCTGCAGTGGCCATATCCTCCCTCCTCGGGGTCATCGGTGCCAGCACAGGAACAGCAGGAATAGCATATGCTTACCAAAACATTCAAGATTTAAGACAGATTGTAGATGAAGATTTAGGCCAATTAGAACATTCTATAAGCCATATGCAAACTTCATTAACCTCCGTTTCTGAGGTTGTGTTACAAAATCATAGAGGATTAGATCTTTTATTTTTACAGCAGGGGAGCTTATGTGCTGCCCTCAAAGAAGAGTGTTGCTTTTACGCTGATCTTTCAGGAGTAGTGCATGAATCTTTAGCTAAGGTTAGAGAAAGTTTAGAAAAGTGCAAAAGAGAGCGAGAAGCTCAGGCAAGTTGGTTTCAATCATGGTTTAATAATTCTCCTTGGCTCACAACCTTATTATCATCCCTGGTGGGTCCTGTTGTTATCCTCTTGTTAGCAGTAACAATTGGCCCATTGGTGCTTATCAAAATAATTAACCTTATACGGCATCATGTGGGGTCTATCACTATGCTCGCCCAAGTGGTAGACGAGGTGGCCCAAGAAAAGAAACCCTCTAACCCATGGGTAAATATGGCCCTCCAAAAAATTTATTCCAGATACTAAAGAGTTCCGCCAGACCTCTGCTTGGTTGGATAGTCAATGACGGGTAAGATCCCCAGAGGGGGACAACCTAAGACAGGCACAACCACTTGCAGCTGGCGAGGCTGTGAGGTTAGCCGCTTACAACTGCTCATAAAAAACAAAAAGGGGGACCTGAAAACATTCGCCTGGACAGGAGAGATAAAGATGGTGCCTGACAGAAGCCGCTGGGGAGTGGCCAAGGAAAGACATAGTTTAAAATTATTGGATAAAAGATATTTCTGCGCTCGTGCTCCCCGCATGATTGCAATAGCAAAGCATTAGAGCAAGATGCATGTTCACATGACCTTTAAGATGATAGGCTGAAGTTAAGAAATCCCCTTGCCATATGCTTATAAAAGCAGATGCTTGTGTGGAAATAAACGGAACTGCCTGACGGAACCCCTGCCACGTCTGAGTGTCTCTCTGTGGGGCTGAATAGGTGGGCGGCATCCTCACCTTCCTCCCAGGCTCTCCTGGCCACTAGGGTGGCAGGAGTAATCCTACTGGTTCCCTCTCTTGCTCATCCCATGGCGGGGGATACAAGGGGCTACTGGGAGGTTCGGGGCCCGCCGCCCCTGAGCCCCCAAACACAGATAAAAGAAGAGGAATAATTTTTGGCCACTTTTTCCTGAACATTTTGTTGTGTAAAAATTCAAACATATAAAAAAGTTATAAGCATAGTACAGATGAACACTCACATACCCACCACCTAATTTCTTCCAACTAACATTTCACTACATTTGCTTTATCGTACATCTTTCCCTCTTCAGTGGTGGCCACTGTTACCACCTACCACACAGAGGTAACCGGTTCCTCCTCTGGTCAGTCCCCTCCAGTCTGGCTTCCTCTCCCAGCTCTGAGGCAGCTCTTCCTCTTTCTCTGTTTGTGGTCACTCGTCACAGCTGCCACCCTGACCACCTAACTCCTGACTTGCTGCCAACAGCTTCCAAGCTGGCCTTCCTTGACCAGCTATCTCCTCCTCTGTCCAATTTGCCAGATTTATCCTTTTTTCGTGTTTTCATGTTTTTTACTCTTGCATAAACGCTTACTGTGCTTCCTAGGACTCATTACATCATGTCTAAACTCCTAATCCTGACTGCCAAGGCCCTCAATAATCTGCTTTTAATGGCTCCTGGCTCTGTAGGGATATGACATAATGCACAGAGTCAGGGTTCCTGGGCAATCTCAAAAGCAGCAGCCCGTGTCCTTGGGACATTTGTTGGCACACTTCTTGTCGCTCTCTGTCCTAGCCCTTTTTAAAAATTGCTTATAATCTATGGCTTTGGCCCTCTTTGCCTAGCACCGACACCGCACACCTGAGCGTCTCCCTTCAGCACCCTATAGGTACCAGCTTCTGCACTGACCTGGATACCTTCTTCTCCTACGCTCAAAAGGCCCTGCTTTCATTCCTGTAAATTCGTCTGTGTCCCTGATGCTGAGCAAGCACTGCCTCGTCCCCCTGGCATTTAGTCAAACAGTGGCCCTGACTGTTTTGAGTGTATTCCTCTGATTGGTCTTGAGCCCTTGGCTATACTTCCTGGGTTCATGGTGACAAGAAAGGATTCCGCTTCATCCTGGGATCTGGCCATACCCTTCACTACAGCAAGGAGGACCTATCTCTGCCCCCAGCCTGACCCAGTCCCTGTCTGCACCCATCGAGCTCTGCCTGGGTTTCAGGACTTGGTTTCAAGAGCCCCTCAGATTCCAGCTGGAGTCCACCTCCTCCCCTCAACCATTTCCTGGTGCATTATTCTTCTCTCCTTACTATGGACTTTCCACTGAAACCCAGCCAGTTTCTTCAGTATTCTTCACCTTTACCATTTTCACACATGCTTCTTTCCATTCTTTGGATCACTGGAAACATATCTGGGGTCACCTACTACCCCCCAGTCAGGGAGTCTGCCCCTGTTCACAACCCTTGCTGAGTTGCCAAAGGGACATAACCTGGATCCTCAGAGATTCCGCCCAGACCAACCCAGCTCCACCTCAGGGCCCACTTCTGGTTCTGCCTTATCTGGGTCTGACCTTACCACACCCATAGCTCATCCTGTCAGAGCCTCATGTGCTTCCGGATGGTCTCAGACTTGAAAAGCTCCATTGACCTGGTTCATAGATTTGGCTTCCTTAAAGGCAGGATTTATATCTTATTCAACTCTGTATCTCTAGATGCTAGCATAGTACCTGGCACCACACAGTAGATTTTATACACACACCCGCATGCGCATGTACACACACACACACACACACACACAAACACAGTATTTTTGCATTGATGAGTGAATACCGTCAGTTTATCTCCTGACAAGACTCTCAGCAACTTGCTGAGTCAGTACAGTGGCCTGACCTCCAGGTAATCTAAGCCTCCTAGCTTGACTCAGGCCACTACCCTGTGAGTTGCAGTGGGAATAACATTCCCAGATTATGTTCTTTGATACCAAGAGTCAAGTATTGGACATCACTGGCATGAGATTTAATCTTTCTTCTCTTAACAGCTTAATTGAGATACAGCTGACATACAATAAACTGCACATATTTAAAGGGTACAATTTGGTAAGTTAATGAGCATATTCCCAAAAGATTCCTTATGCCCCTATGTAATTCTTCCTTCTTTCCCTCCCACCCACCACCCTGTCACTAGGCAACCACTAATCTGTTTTCTGTCACTATAGGTTAATTTACATTTTCTAGAATTTTAGATAAAATCATAAAGCATGTACTCTTCTTTGGTCTGTCTACTTTCACTCAGCTTAATTAGAGATTCATACACGTTGTGTGAATCTAGGGTTCATTTATTTCTGCTGCTGAGTAGTATTCCATTGTATCGATATTTTAAATTTTGTTTATTTATTTACCTGTTGATAGACATTTGGATTGTTTCTAAGTTGGGGTTGTTACAAATAAAGCTGCTATGAACACTCAAGTGTAAGTCTTTATGTGGACATATGCTTTCTTTTTTCTTGGGTAAATAATTAGGGGTGGAATAGTTGGATCACATAGCAGGTATGTGTTTAACTTTTAAAGAAACTGCACATTCTTTTCCAAAGTAGTGACAGCATTTTATTTTATTTTTCAGCTGTACTGAGGCATAATTGACAAATAAAATTATATGTATTTTAAGAGTACTACATAATGATTTGATATATATATATATTGTACATTGTGAAATGATTACCACAATCAAGTTAGTTAACACATTCATCACCTTATATTGTTGCAATTTTTTGTGTGTGGTGAGGCCTCTTAAGATCTACTCTCTTACCAATTCTCAACTATACAATACAGCGTTATTAACTAAAGTCACCATGCTGTACATTACAGCCCCATAACTCATCGATCTTATAAGCAAAAGTTTGTACTCTTTGATCAACAGCTTCGATGTTGGTGAAAACTGTAGCATTTTACATTCCCACCAGAAGTGTACAAGAATTCTAGTTCCTCCAAATGTTAACAGGTTCAAACGTCAATGGATCAAACACTCTGCACACCCCAAGTAGTGGTACTGGCTGAGACCCTGCAGGAAGAAGACAGATTTATATGCGAAACAGTGCTGAGTCGTAATGAATTGCTGACCCTTCTGGGGTGGAAGGGTCCAAAGTAATTAACTTGCCTCCAAGCATGATGCTGTATCAGTGACTCAGCTTTGGTCTGTACTGCTGGCAGGTTGTACATTTGGCAGTGGAAGTAGATAGATCAGCCACGGTGAGAGGGAGGCCAAGGTGTGGGACCCAGAATTAACCTCTGTCCCTGCCATGATGGCTACTTTATCCATGCACCCATTGAACCAGCACTGTCAGTTAATAATAGAGGCAGACTGATGTCACCCGGTTAAGCCACTTTGTCTCCCTGTTCTTCAGTACCCTTACCATGGTGGTCATTAAAATGCAATACCAACATCTTTGTAATCCATGCCCAGCCCCACAGGTCTATACATAATGCTTTTTGCCTTCACTTATTTGTTCCCAGTTTTTCAACCTTTGTCCTTCCAAACTTCTGACTAAGCATCCAAGCTATTTATCACTGACTGTGAGTCCTTTACACCCTTATCTCAGGCTACTTTTCCTTCAAAGTAGATGACCAGGTGCACTGCCGAAGCTCTTCCCACTGGGGGAATGTCCCTTCACTGCTGTCTTCTAGGGTCATTGTTGAATGGGAATATAATGTGGCAGTGGTCAGTTTATGGCTTCACCACATATCAAGTTGAGCCGTCTGTGTACCAAGCACAGGCTTTATCTTTTCCATGAGTTGGCCATAAGAGAATTTCTGTCCCTCTCTACACCTCTACCCTGCAAACAACCATTAAGTATAGGCTGAAGGAGAGGCAACAGTGCCCCAGAGGTGGATGGCACAGGTGTCTGACCCACCTACCCAGGCACCTTACTTGTACCCTCTGGCCCTGCTCAGGATCAATCCTAAATGTATTACTTCCTTCTTACTATGAACTTCTGCTGAGTTCACATGACCTTATGACTTGTGGATATGACAGATCATACCTTATGAATGAACATTTCTGGCTGCACGATCACTGGTTGTCCCAAGATCAGGTGCTCTGTCTCTACCAGAGCCCAGTAGCACACCAGGAGCTATTTTTTAAATAGTCTCTACTGCAGATGGCATGGCACTGATGTAAAACCCTACAGTCCACATGGTGCTTCTCTTACTAGGTCATTTTTCTCCACAAAAATGTCCTTTCCTGCCATGGATACTTCTAATAGCATAGGTCTGCCAGTCAGTGTGGCCCAAGTTGCAGGCCTGCTTGTGCCATGGCCTGAGACTTTTTCAGAGCTATTTCCTGCTCTGAATCCCACTCAAAGCTGGAAGCCTTCTATGTTACTTGGAAAGTTGTTCAGTGTAGTATTTCCAAGTGTGGAGTATGCTGACTCTAGAGCATACTAGAACCCCCAAAAGTCCACTAGGCATTGTACTTCCTTTTAGTGGTGGAATGCCTGGCATGTCCCAGACCACTCGACTCCTAAAAGCTTTGCTGATGTGGACAGCCCCTGAGTCTTCTTAGGATTTGTCTTTCACTTTCTGGAGCATTTATGCCTCACCAGCTCCTCCAACATTCCTGCCACTTCTCAATCATCTGGTCTGATTAACATGATATAGTAGTTATCTGCTGCTGTGTTACAAATTACTCCTTAAATTAACAGCTTAATTCAGTAAACATTTATTATCTCACAGTTTCTGTAGATTAGGAATTTAGGAGTGGCTTAACTAGGAGGTTCTGGCTCAGAGTCTCTCATGAGGTTACAGTCAAGATGCTGGCCAGGGCGGCAGCCATCTGGAGGCTTGACTGGGGCTAGAACATCTGCTTCCAAGATGGCTTACTCAGATGGCTTTTGGCAGGAGGCCTCAGTTCCTTTCTACATGAATCTCTCCACAGGGCTGCTTGAATGTTCTCATCACATGGTACCTGACCTCGCTCAGAGCAAGTGATCCAAGAGAGAAAGGAAAGAAGTTGCAATGTCTTAGAAGTCACATATCACCACTTCTGCTGTATTTGATTTGTTAGAAGCAAGTCACTAAGTTCAGCACCCTCAATGGGAGGGGAATTAAGATCCATCTCTTGAATGAATAAGTGTAAAAAAATCAATGATATGCAGAATGTCCATGGTCTATTTGAGTTATATTATCCCTGGACAGGACTGTAAATGTCTGTGACATTTGTATGCTTCTGTTCCTCTTTCTTGATAGGAATGGAAATGAATGCATTTGCCAATCAATGCAAGGTACATGGGCCACATTAATCTGTTCTAGCAAAGATATTATATGTGGAATAGCAAATGCAACTGAGACAACTATCCGGTTAAGTTTATTATCCCCCAGGATGAGGCTGATTTTTGTAAGGCCAGATTGTCGACTTAAATGGGAATGAATGAGGGACATCACCCTGCATCATTTAGGGTAACACTAATCTCCACCATTTCCCCCAGGCTGCAATATTGATTGTTTATTTGCTATTTTAGTGAGGGAGAAAATTCATTTCAGATATTTCTCTTGGTCTTCCCTAATAATATAGCTTTTATTCTACAGTACAAGGAATCAATGCAGAGATTCTGCCAGTTACCAGATATACCCATTTCAATTACACCAGAGATATTGACCCTTTCCTACTTTTCTCCATAGCACTTACCATCTAACCTAACATACATTATTATTCATTTTATTTATTATCTGTCTCCTCAACGAATGTAATCTTTATTAGGGCAGGCATTTTTGTCTTTTTTCTAACTGATTTATTCCCAGTGACTACTAAGTGCCTAACGCATCGTAGGTGTAGCCATAATTCTAGCACACAGCAGCACTCAGTAAATACTTGTTGGGTGAAAGAACGAATAGTGTCTAGATTAGTCACTATCATGTTAAAATTGCCCCGAAGATTTTTCCACCTCTCTCAGCAAATGTGAATCCAAGTGTGAATCATTCATGCTGGAGAAAATTAGAAAAAGCTTTTCTCAAGAGGATCACAGGTGGCCCTTGGCACCTCGTCTCCCATGGGACAGCATGTGTGTTGTTGGTGGGCCAAGAGAGAAGTGGAAGGCAGACCATGAGCAACACCACTTCAAGGTTCTCAGCACCTTTCATATCTCGCTCCTCCCCCAATGTGGGCTGAAGTACACATATTTAATCTCCCCACATTTTCCAGTGGTAATTTTTGGTGTTTTGAGACCACACACACACACACACACACACACACACACACACACACACACACACACTTCCCAAGGACATACATTAATGCTCAAAGACACTACAGTTTAAATCATAGGTTGTAATTAGTTTGGCCTCCTAGAATTGAATTGCTTGTTTTTAAAAGCATTTGAATTAGTCATAAAATATATAAATACTTTCAGGCTTCTCTTGAAAAATTGAAAGATCTGGCTATTGCCATTTTTACTTGGTTCCTAGAAGAGGATGCTTATGTGCAGAGCATGTGCTTTCTGTTATCACAGTCTTCACTATTCCTTATTGTCTCTTTCACACTGAGGCTAAGTAACAGCTGCCATTCATCAATGTATGAATGGGATCATTTTTCTTAAAGTAGAGTTAAGAAAAAGTGATACCAAGTCCCTTTCAAAATGGAAAAAAATAAAATATAGACAAAGAGGAGCATACATTTCAAGAAAAATGGGAAAAGAGAGTGTTTTGAGGAGATGAGAGAGAACAAAGACCATTCTTAAGCATTTAATATGTAATATGAAATAAAGTATGACTGGGTCCATAGTGTGTAATTCAAGATGTCAAGGCCCTCAGTTTGCAATCCTTGCTCTAATCCAATAAAGAGGAATAAATAGTATATTCTACCTACTTATAATTTGCAAGGTACTTCTCTCCCACCCCCCCAATCTGTAATAACCATTATTATGCAAAATGTTTTAGTCCCCCCCCCAACATTGACTTCTTCCCCCAACACACTTCACCTTCCAAATTTTGCCTCTGGGAATGGAACACACAGGGACTCATTGCTAGTTCACATGCTTCATAACTTTTGCTACTTTTTTTACACACAAAAAGTTTTGTAATTCTGGCTCAGGAAAGACTTAGTTAAAATGTTAGCTAAGGATCCTCATTCTCTTCAATTTCAATATGGAGTAAAGAAAGAGGATTATTTATTGCATTAGTTTTCTGTTGCTTATAACAGAATACCTGAAACTGGGTAATTTATAAAGAAAAGAAATTTATTTCTTACAGTATCAGAGGCTGGGAAGTCTAAGGTCCAGGGAAGTGCATCTGGTGAGGGTCTTCTTCTTGCTGGGGACTCACTACAGAATCCCTTGGCAATGCAGGGTATCTGCATTAATTCTTTCATGTGCTCCTTATAAAGCCACCAGTCCACACGCATGATAACTCATTACTCCATGAATGGATTAATCCATTCACACTGGCACAGTCCTCATGATCCAATCGCCTCCTAAAGACCCCACCTTCCAAATATCATAACTGGATTTCCCACCCTCTTAACACTGTTACAGTGGGGATAAAGGTTCCAATGCATGACCTTTTGGGGAACATATTTGACCTAGTTGCTTTCAATTGATGGTTTTAGGATCCAATAACTTAATAACAGTAAAAGTAAAATTTCATATAGGTAATTTGAATTCCAGGATGCCCTTAACTAGTAAATATGCACAATGATTAGAAAAATGTAACATCAACTACAATTATCCAGATGTTTCTAAAAGGTCAAACCCAAATCCATTACAACCCTGGCATTTAGCTTAAGTAGTAGTTAGGTGCATATTTGTCAGACTCTCGTAAGGAAACAAGAGCGTTCTTATATTTATCTGAATATGTCTTCCACCCTCCACCACATTTTCATCTTCATTCAAGTCAGTTATAAAAATAAGGCAGTTATTGAGTCCAATATTTACCAATAGCCAAGCAGGAAGCTTTGGGGTGTGAGTCAGACTGGGCATGACTCATTGGAAGCTTCCCTAAAATGACACAAAAGCAAATATTTATAAACACATTAAAAAAGCATCGTGGAACTCTTGGGAAGAGGGGTTAAAATATTGCCAACCATCCTAATTATGCCATTATGATAAAACATTGCTTTGCCACCATAAAGGCTGACCCGGTTTTAATCCTTTCAAAAACATGGTTGCTATAATTGGTAGGACTGATCCTGACTCACAGAACTTCTTATGTTGAAATATTACTCTATTTGGATAACCTTAGCCCATCTCTATTTTGAATGTGTCGAAAAGTCATGTGCTACTTGTGAAAATGTTAAGTTTCCTATAGATATTTCTCTCAATTGCAATCTGCACAGGGGACACAAGAAAAGAGTGATTAAAAATGGAAATTTGTTCCTTGCTGAGCAAATGTTTACCTCAAGTGGTATAAGCATATGTTTAAATTCTGCACTACGATGATGTTGCTTATTGTGTTAAGTAGCTTTCTTTATCCCTCAAGTGAATAAAAATGGCTGTTTGTTTTAATTCTGACAGATATTTTTGGTACACACAAAGTTCCTGCTTAAACTTATCAGGCCTTCGTTGGAGACCCCGGAGTCTATGACCCAGACTGTTTTGGGGTGCATGGGAAGTCAGCTCCAGTTAGAAGCTGCCTCCAAATAGGAGGTGGTGATGGTGGTGGTGGGAGAGGTTAGTGTTTTTTTTTTTTTCATTAAATTTTTATTTTGTCAATATACAATGTATATGGTTATTATGGCCCATCACCGAAGTTAGTGTTTTTCCATCTGTTCTCCATTCGAAAAGGCACCAGGGGCTTAAAAGTTAATCAGGCCAACAGCCTGCCATCCTGCTAAACCAAGCTGTCTGCCCTTTTTTTGTGACTTCTCTTGGGGATTTGAGTTTGTTGGCATATTTTAAAAAGGACATTGAGCCATCCAGGCATCTATGATTAAACTCCTATCCTTCAACTCAGAAGCAGTACTCTTTCAGAATTTTATCTCGTATCCAAGAAACCAATGAAAAGGACTCGCGACAGTGGCTATAAGAGATATGAATAAGAAGGCTAGTATCGGCTGGCCCGGTGGCGCACTGGATAAGTGCACCGCTTGGGAAGCGCGGCGGCGCTCCCGCCCGAGGGTTCGGATCCCACATACAGACCGGTTCCCGCTCACTTGCTGAGCGAGGCGCGGGAGCAGCGCCGGGGGTTGCGATCCCGTTGCCGGTCCCCGGTCCGGTACGGGGGCAACACTGAGGGTTGCGGTCCATTGCCGGACATGGAAAAAAAAAAAAAAAAAAAAAAAAAAAAGAAGGCTAGTATCAAGGAAAGATAATATCATCTTGGATCTCCATATTTGGGGCTGGTGTTATCTATTTCTGTAGCAAAAACATCCTGACCGGATGAGTCTATGGGGACTGTGGTTACAGATACAGCACTGTTTCCTTTAGTCAAGATCATGAGAAAATGCATTCTCTGGATAAGTGAATGTCCCAGATTTCTGGAGCTTCCCCTATGAAATATCAAAATGTTAAGAAAGAAAAATAACCATAGAAAACGGAAGAACCTCTGTAGAGTACAATTGAAGGGTAAGAGGCAGGAAGTAGAAGCTTTTACTTCTCTCCCTTTATGCTCGTCTGTAAAGAATGAATTTTAAAATAACTAATATGTATTAGTTTTATTATTTAAAAAATTTTAATTGAAGCCATTTCCATATAAATGAAGGGGTTACATGCTTTTGCCTTCTCAGAGTCTAATTGAACTTTCTTTTGATGACTCATTATCATCATTATAAAACTCAGTTCTTCCTTGTGCCACAAAGCAATGGCACTCTCGAGTAGTCCTGGAGTGTATAGAGTGGTTTATTCCACATTAACTCTCCTCAGATTTTTAATTTACTTCTCATAAATTTTCTGCTGCCTGCTTTGCTATGAGATTGTCAGCTGTCATTTCACACTGATGGAATTTTTCTATCTTTAGCAGCCTCCCTTTCAAATTTGTTGTTTTAACTTGATGCTTCTACTCAGCTGACTGGTTAGTAAGTCACGTAAACAAACTTCTTAGAAGTCTATGTAAAGTAAAATTAAATGGGCTTAGAGCGAATACCCAAGGGCACTCCACTGAGTAATGTACAAAAAAAAAGCTTTTGTGCATTTATTTGGAGGTTTCAGTCTTATTCTTTCTATCTGGATCTCAGCTATGTTTAGATACTAGAAGTCACTGGATAAAAGAGTACAGATAAATAAAATGATGTTCTACTGTCATTTAATATAATGAGTTACATCATTTCTTCTCTCTCTTGCAAAATTGTTCAATGATGGGCCAGGTAGATGCTTGTGATATTGAATTGGAATTATTCTCATCCTCCAGATAAATTGAAATGAAAGACCTGGACATGTTGCCAGTTCCAGAGTAATATTTTAAATTAGAAGCAATTTCCAATATTTGGATAACCAAGGATTTATTTATAGTAAATGCTCCCTGGCTTTAATGATCTCAGTATATATCAGCTTGCCAAATCTATATGAAAAAAACATACATGTAGGCTCCAGTCTACTGGGTAGATCAGACAAGACTCAGCTGACTCACAGATATATGGAAATATATCAAACAAGTAGCATGTGTTTGCAGGAACACTTTAGCTAGACAGGGAGTGGGG
This sequence comes from Galeopterus variegatus, assembly GCF_000696425.1. NCBI lineage: Eukaryota > Metazoa > Chordata > Mammalia > Dermoptera > Cynocephalidae > Galeopterus > Galeopterus variegatus. The sequence goes on along the minus strand of NW_007726634.1, from coordinate 475,540 downwards.
ATTTTTTGACAATCGTTCTGAACGTGAATCAGAGTGTAGGTCTGCATGGGCGAGTGTCTGGGTGGATACATCTGTGGGTGTCAGAAAGAGACAGCCAGAGATAGATGGCTGTGGTTCTGGAGCTAGTAAAGCGACTATAATAGCAAAATAAATTTAAAGGCATAGAGCTTTATGGAGCCCTTTAAAATAGTTTTAGACAAACAATGTCTACAGACAGGCTTGTTTAAAATACCAATTGCTTCCCACAAAGAATTTAAATTACTCCTCCTTACACAATACCAGGCAATTTTCATTTACCACTTACTTGAAATTTAGTGATTATCACAAAGGAAACCCTATTTTACATTCTTCGTAGTTGAAACTTTTTAAAGATGGGAAAGTTGAGATAAATTGGTTGTATTTCTTATATAGAAAATGACCTTCAGCTGTTCATAGACCAAAAAATGACAGCCAATAACTTGCCAAGGAAAAAAGCGCTAAAATGGGTAACAGGATAAGAAGAATTTTATCTACAGCTCTAACCAGGTGATTCCTGATACACTTACCTGCGCACAGTAATTGGGCAATACAAAATGTAAAAAAAGAGAACTGGCTATACAATTGCTTGCCTGGTTTTACCTGAGAAAATAATGTTGTGGATGAAGTGGAGTCTATGAGTACAAACTCCATTTAACAATGAATTCCCAGACTTGCACTGTTTTTGGCAATACCGTGATTGTAGTCCTAGAGTGTGGCAAGTCTCGATTTCTGGGCAAGTTGAGATCCCACAAAGTTACACAGAATATCACTTGGAACTAAAGCAAATAATCCCAGAATAAAAGAGATGATGGATCAATACACAGGGCTTGGTAGGATCATTCAATATGCAGCACACTTTTGTAGAGCCCCTCTGATGTGTCTCCCTGCTGTGCTTGTTTTTAGAATTACAACCCTGCATCTGTTCTCAAGGAACTCAACCCTTGAATTAAACAGTTACGGAAGCTGATAAACACTTTGTGCTAGATGCTGTTACGTAGGTATCAATGAAGGAAGCAATGATTAATTCTTTGCTAATTAACAGTTATTTTTCCCCCAAAATAGAAATATCTTTTCCTACTTGTAAAAATAACACATGTTCGGGCCGGCCCGGTGGCGCACTGGATAGTGCGCCGCTTGGGAAGCGTGGCGGCGCTCCCGCCCGAGGGTTCGGATCCCACATACAGACCGGTTCCTGCTCACTGGCTGAGCGAGGCGCGGGAGCAGCACCGAGGGTTGTGATCCCGTTGCCGGTCCCCGGTCCGGTACGGGGGCAACACTGAGGGTTGCAATCCGTTGCTGGACACGGAAAAAGACAAAAAGACAAAAAGACAAAAAGACAAAAAAAATAAAATAAAATAACACATGTTCATTATAATAAATTCAGATGTGATAGAAAAGTATCATTTGCTGATTTAAGAAAAATTCATTTAAACCATTAGACACCAAGGGAGCAAAGGATCTGTGCTTCATTCTATATACCCTCTTTGTAAATTAGCTTCTCCACTCCTTGCCATATATCACTTTTCGTTATTATCTGCTAAGGAATAAGTGATACAAAATACTTGTACTTGCCTAGCAGGCTGAGAGACCAGACATACTTACTCCTTGTTAATACCCTTTATTTCTAGGCACGTTTATTATTTCTCACATACTGGAAGCACAATATAAATTTATTTCATAAGCTACTTTGGGCCTGGAAAAATCCAACTGCATCTGCTTCTTATGCATTAGTAAGACCACTCCTGAACTCATAAGGAGGGCCATTCTCTCTCCTATTCTGAAGTCCTGATCCTTTTCCTCACCTTGTCTGTCATAGCTAGGAAGTCAAATCCCACTACTAGTCTGTGGATGATGAATGGTGGTCGGTGACTTCACTGGGTTTGGAGCACTTAATGTGGAGGAAGAAGAAGATACACAGGATGTGTGAACCTTGTGTCAGGGCAGGCAGGTTAGGCTTATGTTGCAGTTACTCAATCTGAAATCCCAGTGACTTAATACAAGAAAGGTTTATTTCTTGCTCATGCTACATATCCATCACAGATGGGGAGGGGGCCTTGCTCAAGGACCCAGGATGATGAAGACTTTGCCATCCTGGGGCTGTACCAGTTCCCTGTCATTGCAGCAGCACAGAAGCGACAGGAGAATCTCACATGGGCTTTTGCTACCACTGCCCACCACCTGCTGCTCCTGCTCTCTTTTCATGGGCTGGGGCTAGTCACATGGCCTTCCTAACCTAAGGGAACTGAGGAATATCGCATGATTGGTGAACACCACTGTCTCTCCCTTAAACCTAAGTGTGCATTTCTGACCTCAAACGGACACCATCTAAAATAAAATCTAAATGATCTCAGTTATGTACTTATACAGGGAGACCTCATTTTATTGCACTTCATTTTATTGCACTTTTCAGATATTGTGTTTCTTTTTTTTTTTTTCCTTTTTGTCTTTTTTTTTCGTGACCGGCAACGGATCGCAACCCTCAGTGTCGCTCCCGTACCGGACTGGGACCGGCAACAGGATCGCAACCCTCGGTGTTGCTCCCGCACCTCGCTCAGCCAGTGAGCAGCCGGTCTGTATGTGGGATCCGAACCCTCGGCAGGAGCGCTGCTGCGCTCCCAAGCAGTGCACTGTAGCAGTGCGCCACCGGGCCGGCCCCGATATTGTGTTTCTTACAAACTGACTGTTGTGGCAAACTTGTGTTAAGTCTATCATCAGTGCCATTTTTCCAACAGCATGGGCTCACTTCATGTCTCTGCATCACATTTTGGTAATTCTCATGATATTTCAAACTTCATTATTATTATTATATCTGTTATGATGCTGTGATCAATGATCTTTGGTGTTACCATTGTAATCATTTTGGAGTGCCATGAACCATGCCCGTATAAGACAGTGGACTTGATCCATAAATTGTGTGTGTGTTCTGACTTCTATACCAACTGGCTGTTCCTCCATCTCTCTTCTCCTTGAGCCTCCCTATTCTCTGAGACACAAGAATATTGAAATTAGGCCAATTAATAACCCTACAATGGCTTCTAAGTGTTCAAGTGAAAGGAAGAGTCACACATGTTTTGCTTTAAATTAAAAGCTAGAAATGATTAAACTTAATGAAGAAAGCCAAGACAGGCCAAAAGCTAGGCCTCTAGCACCAAACAGCCAAATTGTGAATTCAAAGGAAAAGTTCTTGAAGTAAATTAAAAGTGCTGCTCTCGTGAACATTCAAATGATAAGAAAGCAAAACAGCCTTATTGCTGATATGAAGAAAGTTTCAATGTTCTGGATAGAAGATCAAACCAGCCACAACAGTCCTGTAAGTGAAAGCCTAACCAGAGCAAGGCCCTGACTCTCTTCAATATTGTGAAGGCTCAGAGAGATGAGGAAGCTGTAGAAGAAAACTTGGGAACTAGCAGAAGTTGGTTCATGAGGTTTAAGGAAAGAAGCCATCTCCATAACATCAAAGAGCAAGGTGAAGCAGCAAGTGCCAGTGTAGAAGCTGCAGCAAGTTGTCCAGATCTAGTCGTCCATCATTGATCTAGCACTGATGTTGATGCCTACACTAAACAACAAATTTTCAATGTGGATGAAACAGCCTTCTATTGGAATAAAATGCCATATAGGACTTTTTTTAGCTAGAGAAGAGATGTCAATGCCTGGCTTCAAAGCTTCAAAGAATAGGCTGACTATCTTTTGGGGACTAATGCATCTGTAGATTTTAAGTTGAAGCCAATGCTCTCTTACCTTTCCAAAAATCCTAGGACTCTTAAGAAGGATGCTAAATCTACTCTGTCTGTGCTCTATAAATGTAACAACAAAGCTTGGGTGACAGCACTTCTGTTTATAGCATGTTTTGCTGAATATTTTAAGCCCACTATTGAGATCTACAAATCAGAAAGAAAATTTATTTCAAAATATTACTGCCCATAGGCAATGCACCTGGTCAGTCAAGAGCTCTGATGGAGATGTACAAGGAGATTAATATTGTTTTTATGCCTGCTGACATGACAGCCATTCTATAGCTCATGGATCAAGGAGTAATTTTGACTTTCGAGGGTTATATTTAAGAAATACATTTCATAAGTCTATAGATAGCAATTCCTCTGGTGGATCTGGGCATAGCAAATTTAAAACATTCTGGAAAGGATTCATCATTCTAGATGCCATTAAGAACATTCATAATTCATGGGAGGTCAAAATGTCAACGTTAACAGGAATTTGGAAGAAGTTGACTCCAGCCCGCATGGATGACTCAGAGGGGTTCAAGACTTCCCTGGAGGAAGTAACTACAGATGTGGTGGAAACAGCAAGAGAACTAGAATTATAAGTTCAGCCTGAGGATGTGATGGAATTGCTGCAATCTCATGCTGAACCTTAAATGGGTGAGGAGTTACTTCTTATGGATGAGCAAATAAAGTGGTTTCTTGAGACGGAAACTACTCCTGGTGAAGATGCTGTGAACATTGTTCAAATGACAAAAAGGATTTAGAATATTACATAAACTCAGTTGATAAAGCAGTGGCAGGGTTAGGGAGGACTGATCCCAATTTTGAGAGAAGTTCTACTGTGGGTAAAATGCTATCAAACAGCATCGCATGCTACTGAGAAATCATTCGTGAAAGGAAGAGTCAATTGATGTGGCAAACTTCATTGTCTTATTTTTAAAAGTTGCCACAGCCACCCCAGCCTTCAGCAACCACCACCCTGATCAGTCAGCAGCCATTAACATCGAGGCATGACTATCCACCAGCAAAAAGATTATGGTGACTCACTGAAGGATCAGATGATCAGTAGCATTTCTTAGCAATAGAATATTTTTTTAAATTTAAGTATGTCCATTCTTTTTTTAGACATAATGTTATTGCACATGTGTTAGACTGCAGTATAGTGTTAACATAACATTTATATGCTCTGGAAAACCAAAAAATAATGTGACTTGCTTTTTTGTGATATTTGCTTTATTGTGGTCTTCTGGAACGAAACCTGCAATATCTCCAAGGTATGCCTGTACCAATTCTCTACTCATTTTGCACGAATATTTGAATATGAGATGTATGTAGGACAGAATATGCCTTACACATAAAGATAGTTTTCTATACACAAAACAATTCATTTTACATAATAGCTTATTTTCCACAACAAGTATTCAAGAAAGAAGATGATATGATTGTGAAAGAGAAAATAATACCAAGCCTCATTTTTTACCACTAATTCCAATTTGGGTTGACTGAAAATAACAACATGCCTGGATTTGTCAAGGGAGGCCAATTCCTGTAACAATTATTTATCTCTGGTTGTTAGAATTCCGGGTAATTTTTTTCTTTTGTTTATTTGAATTTCGTAGTTTTTCTATAATCTTAGTCATTTAAGACAATAGAAATTATTAATTGAGCACGTAACAGTTCAGTGTAGCCTTGCATGGGATGATTCAGGGACCTGCACTCCCCCGCTGCTGAGACTTTGCCATCCCTCAGGCCTTTAGAATCCTCTGCGGGTTCCTCTGTACTAGGCAGACAGACACAGGAAGAGAAGGATCAGGAGCCAGGCTTGGAAGTGGCACGTATCATTTCCACCCACATTCTGTGGGCGGGAGCTTATGACCTGGCCTCAAGGGATCTTGGGAAATGTAGTATGTGTGCACAGGAGGATAAGCGGTAGGTCTGGTGACAGTCTCTAACACACCCTCACATGACCAAAGAGAGGGAGAAAGAGATTGAAAAAGAACTAAGGAATGCGACGAGAGTTGGATGTGTCCGGGGAAAAAAACCATTATTTCTATTGCATTGTTCTTATTTCCTTCATTGGTACTTTTATGTGCTTCTCCACAAGTTCATTTTCTTTTCTTTTAAAACCAGTTTTTAAAAATGTTAATACCCTGCTTTGTTGAGAGTATACAGAAATTAGCATGATAGCACTCAACTGGAGGGAAACTGATGCAACCTCACTGAAGGGAAATTTGTCTAATGAATCAAAAATCTTAAAAGGAGCACGGTCAACAATTCCACTTCTAGAATTTTATCCTGGGGAAATAAGAAAGTAATATAAACAGATGTATTTACAAAGACATTTATCATAGCATTGCTTATAATGGTGAAACACTTTCATAACATAAATGCCCAGCAATTGGAGATAAATCAGTAATGCTACTTCTCATAAAATATCTACGATGCCATAGAAGTCTGTTTAGTAATATTGAATGATATTCCTTACACATTAAGCAAAAATATCAGTTTATAAAACTCTATGCCTAGAATATTCCCATTTGGTTTTTTAAAAAATGATTACACACACACACACACAAACACACACACGATTTTATACCCATGATTTTATTTTTCTCTGGGCATTCTAAATCTGGGTGAATTTTTTTTTTCCTTTTTGCCTATCTGTTTCCTATATAAACAGGTGATATTTGTTTAAAAAAGAAATCTTTCTTATTTTAAGACAAAAAACTAAAACCCTAATAATTTAGAACAAAAACACAAAATTTTAACCCATAGGAATCTCGATGAAAAAACAACAAAAAAATACCACCTGGTTACCCACACTGGCTTAACTAACAGGCAACAAACTTCATCTTCCAGATGGCCCTTGCCTGAGCACCTGGAAGAGTCTAGGTTGAGCTGGAGGGGGTGGCGGGGGCACGTGCTATGTTCTTGGATTGGCCCTTGTCTCTGCATGGGGCTTAAGCAAATTGTAGAGTCCATGCATAGTTGCTGTCCTGACAATAGTCTGCTTTCTTTCCTCTGAGTAGGAAACCTGCAGAGGCAGCTGGCTTGTGATATTTTGTGTAGGCATGTGAGTTATATACAAATCACATGCAAAGTCACTCAGAATCCTTTCTAAGATAGTAAGTCAAGAGTATTTGTATTGTCTGTATTACACCTAAAAAAGGGCACGTACTTGTGATATTTATTTTACTTAAATTCTCCCAGAATAAGTCAGGCTGCTGTCAGAAGTTTCAGCTTTTAATTTCATTACTCTTTTTGGAGTTATCCATGCATGCATGCTTACAAAAATTAAATTATTTTCAAAGAATAATTTTTCCACCACAATTGAGCTCAAAATAAGTGAAGAGCCAGAACATGATAATTTCTTCTAAAAATTAGCATATAGTTCAAATAACTGACAATATGGATTTATTTTTAATCACTTTCAGAATTAAGTATAGTGATTTTATGAACTATTGACTTCAATCAGCAAAATCAGGTATCTGTTACCTACACACATACGCACTTCCCAAAACTTATTAATATCTGTTAAAATTATAGTAGTTATGCTTATTTACAAATTAATTCAAAACAGTGTACTTTAAAAAAGACGTTACCTATAATAAAAAATCAAAGCCAGTCTTGGTTCTCTATTAAAACACTAACTGGTATTAAATTAGTATAGTCTTCAGAAAATTATTATGAAACTCAAACAAAAGCAATACCGAGATGTCACTTCGTCTGCTAAATTATAACCCCTATATGGCACTTGTGTAGGCTGCTTTTTCATTTTTCAAAGCAGGTTGAAAAAGAGAAAATGCGGATATTCATATGTGTCTTGTCCTGATTTTACTGATTAGCAATGGTTGAGAATTTTCTTTCCTAATAAAGGATGATAAGATGTTAATTCTCACAGTCACTCAGGATTTTAATAGGAGGTAGAAGGAATTAATCCCTGAAAGGTGAGGAAATAAAACACCAGAGCCATGGTTTGATTTTTGGCAATTTCAACCCTGAGGGTACTGGAGAGAAGATTCTGATCCAGGACACGCTTAGAAACTTTTCGGTCAGCTACACAGCTCTTGAGGCGAGAATTCACATCCCCAAGCATCCTCTTCATTCATCACTTTGTCCAGTTGGGACAATTGGGAGCAACCAACCAACGTCATTATATTCCTTGTTTTTCCACAAATATTAAATGTATTATGTACAGAGTCACTAAATCCCTTGCCTCTTACTAGTGGTGAATCAGGATTATAAACGGCATTTATTTTGCATACCTCTACAAACGGTTCACTCCATGGACTGTCAGTGCTCTCTGTATTATTAAAAGTCGAGCTGTTAGCATTTTTAGGTCTAAAGCCCTGAAACCAATGAAAGAAATTCATCTTTAAAATTCTGTTTCTCTAGAATCACTCCTGGTACCAAAATCTGTATCAGTCAGTATTCTCCAGAGGGACAGAACCAATGGAATATGTTATAAATATATGAGAGGGGATATATTAGTGGGATTGGCTCATGCAGTTGTGAAGGCTGAGACGTCCCACAATAGGACATCTGCAAACTGGATCCTGGTACTGTGGCTCTGTCCAAGTGAGAGGGCTTGGTGTTGGTTTCTATTGCTGGCAGATTGGGCACTGAGCAGCGGCCATAGCCAGGTAAGCTTTGGTGAATGGATGTCCAAGTTGCTGAGCCCATGTGTAACCTCCATCCCTGTCACAATGGCCATTTTGCTCATGAGCCCACTGGGCCACGACAGGGGTAGATGCAGAAAGAGGCTGACTATCCACAGAATGGGTCATCCTATCCATCTGGTTATTAAAGTCCCCTCTGCTGAGGTCACCCTTTGGTGGGCAGTCACATGGGAAACAATGCCATCGTTGGGTTAAAATGCCCAAGAAAGAGACCAGTGGCTTCACCCTTTGCCCCCTTCATGACTTCCCTGGTAGGCTCTATATATGTGTTTCCACAAGCAACTGTCTTGCTAAGATACAGCCTTTGCCACCACAAAGGACAACAGGGTCAGCATAAAAGGTATCTTCTGGGGGTAGCCTTGTGCTCATGCCTCAACATTACTCCTCTTGAGACTTTGTCTCCTTGTCACTGGCTGCTCCCTTTGAGCTCCAGCTCCAAGTGCTGACCATTTGCTCCTGACTCACCATTCCCAGCATCTCACTTCCTCAGCTTGATCATCAGTAAAAACCTTGGTTATTCTAGGACTTCCATTCTCAACAGTGGCCCCATGCGGGCTGCCGGTGGACGTGGTGCTTTCCCACAGCAGAACTCAGAGGATGGTGAGGCACGTTCACTGTGTGGGGTAGAAAGAGAACAGAGAAAGCAGCTCACTGATCTCACCTGAGAACTACCCGAGAGCAGCATTGGGACCAGTGAGAGGGGCTAGCACAGCTATAAAGGTCCTGAGTGTAAAGCGTGTTCTCTGATGACCAGAGATCAGACAGGGAACTGGATAATTGGTAAGAAAATGAAATATATTGCATACAGTTTCTGGGGCTGGGAAGCCCAAAGTCCAGGAAACAGGGCTGGTGTAGGCCTTGGTGGTGGCGACAGTGAGGGCAGCGTATCACACTGAGAAAATGGTGGAGCAGAGAGAGCAGAGAGGAAAAAACAGACTCTCCTCTCTTCTTTTAAAGCCCTCAAAACTACACCTTGACCACCATTTTAATCCATTCACTAATGCAAGGTCCTACAATCCAATCACTTCTTCAAGGCTCCACCTTTCAATTACCATAATAGGATTTTCCACCCTCTTAACAGTCACAGTGGGGGCTAAGTTTCTAATGCATAAAACTTGGGGAACACAATTCAAGCTTCAACAAGTTTTGGGGGACATAATTCAGTCCACTACGATTGTAACTAGTTTTAGTCACCATGTTGCACATCTCCATCATTAAATTTATTCCTAGGGGATTTAACTTCCAGTCAAAATGGTGAAATAGACAATCCCAAGCATCACTCTCTCCCACAATTCAACCAATTTAAAGCTATTAAAAAGCAACAACAGCCAAGCTGGGGCTGCTAGAGCTCAGGGGAAGAGGAGGAGAGACCTGCAGAGTGCATGAAGGCAGGAGAAGCCATGATAAGAGAAAGAAAGAATTGCTCCTATCATTTTGAATCGTGGCCACTTCAAGGCTGGCCCTGGTGAGGGCACAGAGCAGAAGCTGGCAAAAGTTGCAGCTGTGCCCTTTGTATGAAGTTGCTTGGAGGTGGCAGGGGAGAAGAGGCTCTTAGTGGTCCTCAGGATAGCAGGACCACTAACAAGTTTCCTGTGGACTCACATAGGAGCAAGGAGCCACAACAACTGAAAAAAGGAGCCACTCAGAGGCTGGTGAGTCATCAAAAGGCACTGGCGCATGGCCCTTCCCATGGGAAGTGTTTGGAGTGTAGGCGGTGGGGGAGATGGGCCCATGAGGAGAACACTGGGGCACAGCACGGACAGCTGATCTGCCCCCCAATCAGCACAGGACCACTCAGTGGAGACTGGCCAGGAACAAAGAACTGCAGGGGGTGCAGTTTGCTGAAAAGACTCAGGCCCAGACTAGAGTTTCTACACAACCCAGGTGCACCAGATCTCACAAGACCTGGAAGTACCTACAAAGTCAGCCATTAAAACCTGAGCTGCACGAAAATCCTTCCCCAGGGAATCAGCAGCAAAGCAGCAATTTAGCTCAACCACAAGGCTCAAGTGCTGGTCCCCAAAGGATGTTCTCCCATTTTAGAAGTAAGTAAAAGACAAAAAATTAATTCCAGTGCAGAGTTTAAGTAGTGGGAATAGCAAATAATCCAACACAGAACTGAAAGAAAAAACAAAATGCCCACACACCAGAGACAAAGTTTGATATTAACTAGTAAAGGTCTCACTTCACCAAAGAACACATATAAAACCTAGAAGGACTGGAAGCCCCTGGGCCCCCAAAGCCAGGGAGGGAGGAGGGCCAGGGGCCCACCCAGAACCAGCTCAGCAATGACTACCAAGCCAACATAGGAAGTGCCCCAGTCTTCTGAACTGGGACGGTGGGGGACCTCAGACCTTAGCCATGCCCCCCCATACCCACACCAAGCCCAGTGACAACCACTGAGCAACTGCAGGAAGCACCCCAGGCTCCCAAACCAGGGCTGTGGGGGGTTGAGGGCTTTGGCCACACCCACCTGACATCTGCAAGCAGCCCAGCGACAACCACTGAACTACTACCAGAAGCCCCCTGAACTCCTGAGGCTGCGCAGTTGGGGGCCAACAGCTTCAGCCACACTCCCCTGACATCTGCATTGAGCCTAGCAACAACCAATCCACCACTGGAAGACCCTGGTCTTCCCTGCAGGAATGAGGGGGGTGCCATGGGCCTCAACCACACCCCCCCTGCTTCCTCCTTCTCCCACCCTATTTCCTCCCCTGCTCCACCCAACTGCTCCAAAACAACTTAGAATGTAAAAACATATGGAGCCAGGGACTGACTCCTCCTCCTGCAACCAGGCAGGCTGTCACTCCATGGGGCCCTGCTGGAGTCCTGAGGTCTGGAGCCAGGGACCGACCCCTCCTCCTGAAACCAGGCATGCTGCTACTGCCACAGGCCCATTACTCTTTCAGAAGGAAAAAAGAAATCTAGGGTTATCAGAGGTAGGAGGGGTGGGGGATGGGGAGACATTGGATAGGGGCATAAAGAATAAGTACAATTTGTAATAATATATATGCTAATAATATTGAATTGATCAACATAGGTTAATGTTGAACTCCAAAAATATGTATAATCAATTATGAGTCAATAAAAAAAATTTATTCCTAGGTATTTTATTTACCCTCTGCTTTGAATTGGCTTGAAATCTTCTCCATTGTAATTACTAGACTATAATGTGTCCATAGTACATAGACTAGTGCCTCACACATAATAGACACTGAACAAATGCTAATCGAATATAAGAATCTCCAAAATCATAAGATCTTAGAACTTTAAGGAAACAGTCTTACCAATTCTATTCTTCTGTAGACAAGGAAATGATCAAAGAGGTTAAGTGACTTCTTCAAACAGCACTGCTTTCAAGTGGTAGAACCAGAAGTTCACATCTCCTGAGAGTTTTCCGTGGGTCAAAACGTAATTATACGCCAAGATTCTGCCTGCTGGAGTAAATAAATGGACATGTTTATAAACTCGGGCACTTATCTTTGACATTTTTCAGTGTTTGCTTCCCTCTTCTCTGAAATAAATCTTAAAGGATTGGTGTGCCTACAGAATTAGTTTGCATTTAAGACCAAAGTAATGTGTACATATTTCAGCATGTTAGGTTATCCAAATGGACACGAAGGTGAGTTAATGATTATCTGGAGATATATATCTATGAGGCATCATATACAGAATGTGTGTGCACGTGTGTGTGTGTGTGTGTGCACTAGGTGAGATGGCTGAGTGTACTTTTGGAAATGAACTTAACCCACTGGAGCTTTCCATGATGACAGCAGATGATCCTCCTCTAGGCTTTACCACCTAAAGGACTTGTTTCATTATAGAATTACTTCCATTTAGAGAAAGAGATGAGAAAAGAGGAGAAGAGAAGAACTATGTCCTTGTTTACAAACTGGAGAATTCCCTAATGTGCTGGTTTTTTAAAAATAGGAATTGTTTATGAGCTTTTTGGTTATCTCCCAAAGGGTAAATCAACCTGGGGCAGTGTTTGGTCTTGCTTTATTTTGGCCTTTTCCACATAGCTGGTCAGTCTTTGGTCATTCTCTTGCCTGTCTTGGTACAGGCTTCTCTCAGGCGGTTGGTAATCATTGGTCTGGATATTGTCTGAGTCAATGGTGTGAGATCAGAAACTCTCTGTTCCTGGAATTTGGGAATTGTAGAGGAGAATTGCTAGTTGCTTTCTTGATATCCTCTCCCCCTTTTACCTTTACTAATAGCTCCCCATTTTTTGTGGGCAATGATGTGCTTAAGAAAAACAAAACAAAAACTACATTTCCCATTCTCCCTTGCAGCTAGAGGTTGTCATGGACCCAGCTCTGGACAACCAGGTGAGCAAAAATTTTTGCTTGAGGCTTTCAGGAAAAGATCTTTAAAATGAAACTGACAGTTGGCAAATGCCTTTTGCCCTTAGTACTCTGCCCTTCCTCCTGACTGGATTACACATGTAATGCTGGAGGTGAAGCAGCCCTCCAGTAACCATAGGCAACCATGAGGGAAATGCTAAGATGTCACACAGATATCAGCACTAGCTTCTTTTGCTGCTGAACAATGCTCACTGGGGGGGTCCTCTTCAACCAGCAGCCCAATTCAAGTCTTAACTCATACAGGAGTTTAAAGAGCTCCGTGAGATAATTGGAGTCAATGGACTCTGATGTATCCTGTTGGCACATTAGACAGATTTCGAGTAAACATTATGGAATAATTCTGGGTAGCCAATTTAATTACGGTGGATAAATCTGAATCTCCCAACATATCCCTAGCCATGTTCATAAAGGACATGACGACCAAACGAAACTACAGAAAACTCATGTCTTCTGCGTAACTAGAAGACATAGAATGTCCAAATTTCAAATTAACCGTAAACAAAAAAATAGACACCAAGCCCCAGAAAGTTGCCTCCTACACTCTTGATGCAAGTCCCTCAGGGAAACAAAGTCAGTAGGGGAAACACTGTGGAGAAGAGAAAGGGGAGCTAGTGGTGGACCACTAGATTGATCTAAAACCACCACCAGAAAGAGAAAGCCCACCCTAAGTTTGAAAATACTGACAAAGCGCACTGGTAGAACAGAGCGCTCACTGCAGGGAAGGGACTGAGCAGTGTATGCACCGTACAAGGGGGCGGTGTTGGAAGCATAAGGCATCCTGGTGAAAAGCGTCGAAAGGAAAGTAGAGGAAACCTCTGGAAATCTTGCGGCAAGCGAGAAATTGAGGAACCTGCCAGACCCTCTTCCCTTCCAAAATGAAAGGAAACCCAACCCTTCCTCCCGTCATTCCTCTCCCAAACAAACAAAACAAAGTAAAAAGAGATTGCACTTTGCTACACTGACAGAAGAGGGCGCTCGTGAACTAGGAATCTTGCAACCGCCCCCTACCTACAGCCCTACCCACAGAAATGCAGATCAGTCTTCATCTAAGTACAACTACCAAAACAAAAATAAAAAGAATCTAAACAACTCAACAGAGAAAAATTCCTCCTCCAAATAATGGTGAAGTGGAAGAAAACTGTAACACAACTCTCCAAACTGAATTATATGTACTCAAGCATCTGGGAACATGAAAAACACCTAGAATCACTCAGAAACTGGCACAGAAACAGAAAACCCAGGGAGAAACAAAGCAAGAGTTGACTGAACTCAGGAAAGAAATAGAGGAAAAAAATAGAAAAAACATCGTACTGCATTACCTATAAGATCAAAACGTCCTACGGTATCTTACATACACACACACACACATGCATGCATGTTCTCACATATCTGCCGTTCTTCAAGGTACAGTCAAATGATTTCTTCTCCATGCAGCTTTTTGGTGTTCATCCTAATTGGATGTGACCTTTGAGACATGCAATGCATGGTGTCTGCTATTGTTGCTATTATCGCCATTACAGGCAAATGATTGGATGAGGACAGCAAATGAGGGGACGGTGTCCCAAGTAAAATGTTTGGAGCAAAAAAATCATATTTTGTTGAACTCTAATGTTCACCCAGACCAATGACTTTATCGATGAGGGGAGAGATTCAGGGAAGTGACATGGTAGCCCAGGGTTCCCCAAAGCCAGATAGGGACAGAGGACAGTGTAGAAAGTCTTCCTCCACTCTCTCTTCTCTTCCTCTTGCTTCAGAAGACAAGAGTTCCTCCTCCTCTTGGAATCCACCCTCCAGCACCTTCCAGCTCCTACCTCCTCCCCCTCAGCAGGATCCTCTCTTTTATTTTCACTCTCCCCTTCTCCTCTGACCCATTCCCTCAGAAACCGTGCCTAAGTCACTCTCATCTCACAAAGCTAATAAACCCAAACCAAGCTTCCCTTGATTCTGTCCCCTCTGATTTTCTCTTATCATGGAACTTCTGAAAGTGCCTTTATACCAGCTGTCCCCTCTCCCTCCCAACTCTGTCCTGAAACTCTTGCAATATGTTTCCCCCACTCTCTCCTGAAGCTGTGTGCTCAGAAACAGCTGGCCACCATCTTCTAGACGCTCCTATCCATTGTCTTCTTGGAGCCACAGTCTTTTTTCCCTAGTTCTTTCCACTGCTACTTGTTTCCTTGTTCTGGCTGCTCTTCCTCTCTCTTACACATAAGCATTCCCCAAAGCGCTGCACTGCCTTTTCTTTCTGCCCACACAGCTGCGAACTGCAAATATACATTTCCAGGCCCATCTGCTTCCTGGTGCTTTCCCGCATGACCTTCCACTGGATGTCATCCCTGGGCTCTAGGGGCCATCGGGAGCCCAGCATACCTGAAACTGAACTCTGCATCCTCTTCACAATTTGGTACCTCTCTCCAGTCTCCAGCTCAGCCTCATATGGTGCTTGATATTATTCTTTCTTTTCTCTTCTGTGCCAAATCACTTATAAATTCATTTCCAAACATTTGTTGAGTACCTAGTATGTGCAGACACTGGCCGTGGGACTGGGGATACGAGCTGAATGAGACCCACATACTACACCTGTATTTATGAGTCAGTGAAAAGTCCTGTTCAATCGATGTGCACAACTTTTCATCCCCACTTCCTTCTTTTCATTACCACTATCACCCGCCTAGTGCAAACCAGCATTACCTCTTTCCTATATGAATAAAGCAGCCCCTTAAGAGATTTCTCTGGAACCAGCTTCATCAAATGGGGTGTTCTCTGTTCTCCTTACACTTTGTAGTTTAATACATCTATTCCTGTTTCTATTGTCCCCTCTACCTGGAATGCCCTCTTCTGGTCTCCCCATACTACAAGTTATCTGTCCTTTAAGGCACACCTCCAATCCCAGGCCCTCTTTGTTGATTTTCCTGCCTTCCTGAGCTGAGAGTTGTGTCTGCGTTCTCTGAACCCGTGCAGACTTGCTCCTGCCCTATGCTTTACCAGCTGTCCCTCTGGCCCAAGCTGGTGGCTCCTTAAGTTATGATTAGAATATAGAAATATAGAAACCAGTTTTATGTGATTTAAAAAAATGGATCAGTGAGCAACTTCAAGAGAGATTGTTCCATCATTAGCTTATTTGTACTATACCTTTTCCCCTGGAGACTGGATAAGTTCAACTCTGGAGAAGCTGAATATGTTAGCATTACTAAATTTTGTCTGGTGCTTTAAAGTAAATAATATGTGACTTCAAGAACATCACACAAGTTTTCTCAGTCTCAGCTTCATTATCTAGAAAACAGAAAAGTTGTACTAAATGATCTTTGTGTCCTCTTCCACTTTTAACATTCTATAATTAAGGGTTCTAGGGGATTTGACTGTGCGGCAAATTCTGTCGATAGACTAATCCAACACTCATCCCCAGCCCCTCTCCTTTCCTCCCTTCTCTGCAGATGTTGGAAGCTAGATACCCACTTTACCAGCCCACCTTGCAGCTAGTGGTGGCCATGTGACTTAGCTCTGGCCAATGAGATATTAGCAGAGCCCTATAAAGAAGAATTCTAGGAAGACTTTTGCTCTCCCGATGGAAGAGACAGGCACAGCTGTCATCACTCCTGTGATTGGCAGAATTCTAAGGTGGCTTCTGGTGTAGGCACCCTGTACTATAATCTTCCCTTGAGTATGGGCAGAACCGTGGGATATCACCCCCTTGATTAGGTTACTAATTAGTTGACTTTGAGTCAATCAAAAGAGAGGTTATCCTGGGTGGGCCTGACATAATGATATGAGCCTTTTAAAAGAGAGACACTTTCCTGTTGGCCTCCAAGAAGAAAGCAAGCGGCCACATTGTCAACTGCCTCAGAGCAGCCTCTAGGAGCTGAGGGCCTGCCTGAGCCCTGGGAACTGAATTCTACCAACAAACAGGGAGCTTGAGAGCAAACCCTGAGCCTCAGATGACATATAGTTTCAGGTGACACCTTGATTGCAGTCTAGTGATTTCTTAAGCAGAGAACCCAGTTAACCAGTGACCAGACTCCTGACACATAGAAACCATGAGATAATAGATTTGTGTTGTTTTAAACTGGTATGATTACAGCAATCTGTTATGCAGCAATAGAAAACTAATACAACTAATACAACTCCTTTCCACCTAATCTCAAATGTCAGGTGCTTCAAAAACCATCTTGTGATCATGAAGGAAAGGCCAAGTGAATCACAAAGCCCTTGGCCCTGAACTCTTGCACTTCTAAACCAAGGTCGGCTACTTTTTTCTCTAATCATTTTTTAAGCCAGAAAAAGAAATGTCTCTCTGTATAAGCTAATACAAGTTAGCAGGCTTTTCTTTTACTTGCAGTTGAAATTATTTTTAACTGATAAAGTAGACTTCCAAAAACAGCATGAGCAAATTCTTATTTATTCATTGGCAAACATCTATAAGGAATACATTATGTTCCAGATAGGGGGGGAAATCCACCAGAAATAAAAAAGATCTTTGTCCTCTATAGGCTTACAGCCTAATGTTGGGGGAAGGGGGAGTGGAGAGAAGAAAGGCAGAGAAATCAGGATCCAATTAAAATATCGAGTGGTTGGTTAGGCTATGACAGGTAAAGCCGAAGGTCTTAGGGAAGCTCAGAGAAGGGGCCTCCAGCATGGACTTTCGGAGTGGTGGGGAGTGGAGGGCTGGATTGGAAGGTTTAGGCTGTGGGCAGAATTATGAGGGAGGAGTCGAGTTACTTGGAAGAAGTAAGAGGAGGGAGGTTCTAGGCATAGAGAGGAGTAGAGGTCAGGCAATCAGATAACCGATAGTCACCAAGAACTGAAAGTGAAGCAGGGAACATGCCAGGAGCTGGCGGATGCTGCCAACCCCCCCGAGCCCCACAATGGAGCAGCCTGAGTGCTCTCCCTCGTCACCTAGGAAAATGCCTCTCTGTCCTGCTGCCTTGCTCCCCAGATTAGTGCCTTTGGCAGCTGCCCCAGATGTAACCGCACCCAGAGAGCCGCTTACCAACTGGAGAATCTAGGTCAAGGTCCTTCAGGAATGTGCTGTGCACAGGTATCCAAGAAGGAAGGAATGGATTTGACAGAAGACACAAGCCCTTCAGCTTTTGAAGTCGAAGCTTGGAGGTCTTCAGGCTTTGTCTAGCTATGTTACCTCTCCTATCAGACTGTGGTTGTTACAGCCTGGGAATTTGCTTGGAAGTTACGGAAAGCCACTGTAAATCTCCTGGAAGTAAGCAAAGGAACAAATGTGTTGAAATAATAAAATGTGATTTCCGAGGTAGGGCCTAGGGAGAAACACTGGAGGTAAAAAGACCAAGGCAGATATTCTTACAGGATGTTGAGAGCGA
Organism: Galeopterus variegatus; assembly: GCF_000696425.1. Classification (NCBI taxonomy): domain Eukaryota; kingdom Metazoa; phylum Chordata; class Mammalia; order Dermoptera; family Cynocephalidae; genus Galeopterus; species Galeopterus variegatus. The sequence continues at coordinate 457,433 of NW_007726634.1, read as the reverse complement.
CAACAAAATAAATTCTATCTCATCCATTGACCTATTTAATCATATCTGAGGAGTAACGAGAGCTTGGAATGACTAAAAACAAGAGGTGACTTAGGGGCAGAGAGAACTGAATGCTCCTCTTATCTCAGAGGGCATCCTACCCAACCCCCTGCTGGTTTCCAGGATGCTGGGGGAGCTTCCACAGTGGCCGCAGTTAAGGAGCTTGCTTGAGGCCTCGGGTTTTTGGTTTTTTTCTCCAATTTTTAAAAAAGTCACATTTACTGAGATCTACTGGATGTACAGCAAGTTCACCCCTTTTCAGTGTACAGTTTTTTTGTGATTTGACATGTGTTTACAGCAGTGTAACCACCACCATAAGGAAGACATAGAATATTTCTATCACCCCCAAAGTTGCCTATTGTCCCTTTGTAGAGTCTACTCCTTTCCCCATCCCCAGCACCACTGATTTAATTTCCGTCCCTATAGTATTGCCTTTTCCAGAATGTCATATTAAAAGAATCTTATGGTAGATTACCTTTTGTGTCTGGCTTCTTGAACTTAGCATAATGCAAGGCCAGTTTTTAAAAGCTTTAGTTTTAATGTTCTCTGCCAAGGGCATCTTTCCTTCTGATCTAAAACTAAGTGGTTGAGCATCAGTGTTCATGCTTGTCTTAACAAATTGACTGAAGTATGACTGTAGACCCTAAATCAAGCCTGGGGAATACCAAGCAGTTTCTTTTTATCAATTCTGATGTGTTGGCTTGAGCTACACTTGTACAGTGCAAACATTTAAAAATGCATAATTACATTTTAATCAATCCAGAATATTTATACACCCATACTATTGCCCTTAAAGAACTTGCAAGCATAATTTAAAAGACAGCATATAATTAAAGACAGCATATAATTGCTGAAAGGGGTTTTAGTGATCATCTGGTCAAAGCACCACGGGATTCACAGTTGTCAGCGGACTTCAAGATTACCCAGACCTGCCCATCATCTTAGATTTGAATTTCCCCTGGGATGGCAAAGTCCAGAGCTGACAGGTTATGAAAATGTGTGAAGCTAGCAGCACAGAGGGAGAGTCCTGAGGCAAAACAGAGAGCACAGCTCCTATGGTCATTCAAATTCAGTTTAAAAAACAAGCACTGTGAAAAACCAACAAATACACATCTGTGGGCTTGATTCAATCCGTGTGTCATCCTGTAGAAATCTCTTTTCCACATTAGCCTTACCACATTTTTATCCAGTGTAACAGATACTCATAAGACTCTGGCCCGTATCCTTTCACTCTCACCAGTTTGGTGTGTGCCATCTTGGCTTCCAGCTGCCAGCATAGCAGTTCTTTGCTTTGGGATTTCTTGAACCGTCAGCTCCTACCTTCCTGCACCCCCACCAGGCAGGCAGGCAGGAAGTGGTGGGAACTAAAACGGCCCTCCTAGAGCAGCTTTGAGCCTCAACTGATGGGAATATGTATCTACATCTCCTAGGTCCCTCAGCCTACTGGCAGGGATGTCTGAGGCTTGAATTTTATACTGGCCCCCAGAATTCCCAAGTGGCATTGAAGTTCCTGTTACCACAGTGGACTCTTGTGTGACAATATATCCTTTGCTTCCGGTGTCCTTTCCTTATCTCGCTTTGCCAGGTAATCTACTTGATGTGTCTCTTGATCTCAGGCTCTGCTTCTGGGAGATCTCAAATTCACGTAGCCAGAAATACTTGTATATCCACAAAGATGAGGGACTTACTTCATCCCAAGACTGCTGTGACTGTCTTTAGATATCTTTGACCCATAGAAATATCTTCCCTTTACTGAGATGAATAGTGTCTCTCTCTGACTGACATCTAGAGGTCCACTCTATGGGACCATATACTTTGTGTGAACTTGTCTATAAATCTCCCTTGTGAGAAAGAATCGTTCAACCCCACTCTTAAACTGCTTATTGTTCTTAAATATGTCCTACATTTCACTCATTTATCTATGAAAAAAAAATTGTTAATTGGCATACAAAGCCAGGAGTGAAAAGCTAGAAAGAAAAATGCCCAGGAGAAAGAAAACCTCCAAAAATCTGGAAGTTGGAGGAAAATAGTAGAGTTTCTTCATTAAGTAAGATTAAATAAATCTATTACATAGATCTACTACTGCTGCCAGACCCATTCCGAGTTAAGTGTTAAGGGAAGGATCAATTCAGAAGGCTGTAGAACTGGAATCATTTTGTTTACGTATATAATGCATGTACCATGTATAGAATTTATGGACTTAGTTTTTCATGTGGGGAAAGATCATGACAAACAAGCCGTCTTCATTTGCAGCCTGACAGTTTTCAGGCTCCTATTTTTCCCAGTCAAATGTTCATGTTTGCTATTGTATGTACTACCTAACAGGGCATCAGACACTTTGCAGAGGTGCCAGTACGGTGTTACATTCCCTTTCCAAGAGGCATCCTTTGGGCCTCGTGAAGAGACAAGAACAGTTCTGAATTGCCTGAGTGGTGTTCTGATTGCATCTCCTATGCACTCCTTCCCATCTTAAGAGAGAAAGGTGAGTACAACAAGCAGATGTCAGAGCCCTGATGAACATCGCTTCTGGCATTATTTGAAGTCGAGTACTTGATGGATAGTTAAATGTACCAGTTTCCACGTTTTGAGAATCCTTTTAGAATATCCATGGCCATTTTTTCACCATCTATTTCTGGGACGCACACTGAAAGGACTGATTACTTGCTAATATGTCTTTTCTTATACAAAACCACTCTGTGAATATGCATTACTGAAGTATTTATAAATAGTTTAAAAAATTTTTTTTGAAAGAGAGATAAGCAAGTGATTATTGAATTCAAAGCTACACCTAGTCCTCCTACTTCTGCATCTGATATAATTACAATAAGTCTGGGTTATGCATATGTGAACATCTTCTGGTTTTGATTGTCAAGCAATCAAATAGCATTTCTTGCCCCCACTGAGACCCATAATTTAGAAGCTTCTCTGCAGTGACACTTGATGCAGTTTAATTATAATGCTCTTCAACTCAGAAAGCTATTTAAAGAACAGTGGAAGCTGTGCATTTTCAGTCCTTTTTCTCAGAAACGATTCAGAAATTTATATGGGTAGCTGATCCTATTGAAACTTGATAACTTTTGCATGACTTTTAGCAGCACTATTTTTTCCTTAATAGAACGACTGATATTTTTAAATTCAAATTTCTTTCCAAGAAAGCGTGTTCAGCACAGTTTTACCATTTTGAAACTGTTTTTCCCTGCACCTTTAGAAGAAAGCATATAAAATTTCACAATCATCTGCATTCTGTTTATAGCAAATATTTTTTCATTTCAGAATGAAATTCTCCAACTCCAAAAGGGTAGGTGTTTTAATTCAGCATTGAAATAAAGCAGTGCTTTTTTCTGGACGTATTTTCTTCCCTTCCCTGGCAGTTACTGGTGCCAACTTGCTCTTAACGATCTCCCATTCAATGCTAGTCCTAGCCACCCGCCCACGTCACACTTAGGCAGCTCTGCCCACAGTCCTCACCCCAGCCCCCTCTGGCTGAATCATCTGCTTCCACCCCCGTACTGCCGGTTCCTTTTTCGCTTCAGTGCCCTTTTTAGAAGGACACTCTTGCTTTTCTAAAGCTTTTTTCCTCATTTCGTATTATGTCCCCTTTAACTTCCAGACAACCACAATTCTTACAGAATTTTCTTTCCATCACTGAAGACAACTCAGGCTTATGTTTATTAGTTATCCATTAATTCTTGTGCACTTTAGGGAAAAGTGGAAATTAAAAAACTGGAAATTTATCACTTTCACTCAAACATACAAAAGATAAAACTGAGTCATTTTTGGAAGTGTTCACCCTGGAAGATACACAGGAAGTCCCAGGCTGGACAATTCAAATAGCCAACTTAACCCTGCGACATTTCTGCTCTCCACACGCCACTCTCCCTGATTGTTTTTTTTTTTTTTTCTGATTGTTTTTTTTTTTTTTAATGCTATAGTGAAGTCCCTTCAAATTGTTAAGCTTTGAGTCTCTATTTTTACTTGGGCATAACTGCTGACCAAAGGCTTCTATAAAGCGTGGGAGACTTGGAGCTCTAGAATTTGACACCTGCAGGTATCCCAGCTCTGATCAACCTACAGAGATGCTCTGATACCAGCCCACGCCATGAAAACATCATTACACACTTCATCTCCGTGCATTATTTACTTAAAGCAATCTAAGGCTTTCAGGAGGTTTCCGTGTTTGAAGACAAATTTACCCCATGGGACAAGTCACTCCTCGTTATCTCACAGTGACCCCAAGCAAGTGAAGGAAGGAAAGAGGAAGTCAAGTTCAAACAATCGCTGATGGTAACTGTTACCATGCCGGTGGCTATGTGAACTTCTGTTACACAGTTTATAGTTAAGAAAGATACTCTTGGTCCAAATCCTCATTTTATGTGAGAAAAGTCAGTTCCAAAGGCCCAATGTGACTTGCTCAAAGTCATCAGAGAATTAGTAAAAAAAAAAAAAAAAAAATTTAGGAGTAGAACCCAGGTATTTCCACTAGATGAAAGGAAACCCATCTTTGTAAAGTGCCCTTTATCATTTCACCAAATCTTTAACTGCCCCACAGGAAGGCGTCATCCCCACTTGACAGGGAAACTGACGTTCATAAAGGTAAGTAATTATCCCAGTTTCACACTCCTGGAAATTGATGCTGCGAAATGGGACATTGCTAATGTTTACAGCTAAACATTTTACAGTTCTGCGAGCACTCACAAAGGGTCAGGCATTGAACTAAGCTCCTTACTAAAGTCTCACAGCAACTCAATGTGTTATTTACGTGTCGATAGCATCACCATCATTTTCTCCATAACAAAAACATGGGATTTTAGGCTTCTTTTGTGCCCTGTCAGTTGTTTTGTTGTTATTATTGTTTTGTTTTGTTTGTATCAATAGACACAAAATCTACCCAAATAACAGAAATCAGTGGGTCTCTTCACATATCATTTTCTGAAGTCCAAATTGTCGATATGTATTAGGAGATGAGAGAGTAGTCACACTCTCACAGCCCTTAGCATCTTCCCTGTGGATCGAATGGAAAGTGTATCTGATGGAAGATAAAGGAAGAAAGACAGTAGTCCCACCTATCTTTGGAAGTTTTCCGGGGAACATGAACTGTAAGAGGGTGCTTGAAATCTTTACTCAAGAAATGTTGGGTGGGAAAACTGAGATAAGTGGGGAAATGGGCTTCTATTATTTTAACTTTGTCTATAGTTACCAAAGACCAGGATGTACTTGCAGTATAATTCTAACTGCTTTACTCAAAAAACAATGGAATCTGCATTCAAATAAAGCTCTGACTTATGTTTCTAGCCTATACATAAAAAATTAGGCAGAGCATGGTGCTGAGAACACCAGTGTCAAGCATTTGGATCCCCATAACTGCCAACTGCAAAAAAAAAAAAAATTAGGCAGGGAAAATTGGGAGCTATAGATAATACAAATAATCAAATTTAACATATAATCATTTTGAAGAATTGTGAACAGACCTTCCCAATCACAGTAACACATTTTTGGCATGTACTTGTCAGCTCAGTGTGCTACTCAGCTGGCCACCCGTCTGCAGGCCACAATGCAGGCCCCGTGCATCATCTGCAGCATCTCCCTCTCAGCTTCATGAGCTCATGCCTTTTCAATTGTTCCATCATCCACTGAAATTACTACCTTTCAGGATGCCTTTTTGTATTAACCAGGAGAGTGGTTATGATTTCCTTTGGAATATCTGTCTGAAACGAACTTTTCAGACTGCATTTTCTTTACTTATAAAATGAGAGTCTGGATTAGATAATCATTAAGGTGCCGTCCAGGCCTTAAATTTTATGGGTTTCTAAGTGTAATGTATTAGATCAACAAATATGTATTGAGCACCTACTAAATGTTTGGTGTTGGGCCAGAAACTGGGGGGGGGGGGGGGGGGGGG
>NW_007726634.1:447889-451303 GCF_000696425.1 Galeopterus variegatus | reverse complement strand
GGGGGGGGGGGGGGGGGCAGGATGCAGTCCCTCACTCAAACACCTCACTTTATAGCAATGAGACTCTCAGAGATAGCTAATTATTGTTCAGTATTAAAAATGATAAAACCAAGGTATGTGCACAGGGATGGAATGATTAATTCTGCCTGGGTGCTTAAGTAAGACACAGAGAAGACACCTGAACTGAGCCTTGAGGGATAAGCTAATAGGCTCAGAAAAGGAGAAAAGAACTTTCTAGATAGATGGAAAAGCATAAGCAATAACACAGAAATGTGTGAATATCTAGGGAGAGAAAAGAGAGCATGGATGAGAGCAGCAGTGGGGGAGGAGGACTGAGACCATGTCCTCTGAGAAGTCACTTATCCAGTGTATTAGTCAGTTAGGACTGCGTAACAAAATACCATGGACTGGGTGGCTTAAACGATAGAAGTTTATTCTCTCCCATTTCTGGAGGTTAGATACCCAAGATCAGCAGGTTTGGTTTCTCCTGACACCTCTCACCTTGGCTTGCAGATGGCTGCCTTCTGACTGTGTCCTCACATGTCCTACGGATTAGGCCTTCAACATATGAATTGGGGGTTAGGGCTTCAACATATGAATTTTGGGGGAACACAATTCCGTCCGTAACATCCAGCCACCTGTACTATTTGGAAAAGAGTGAGAAAAGGCTTCAGGACTGCCAGAATGGTAACCGTAAGGCCTGTGTATTAAAACTCAATCATCTCACTCACAAGGGAATCGTTAGGCCTCACCTAAATGACTACACAACATTCTGATTTTACATAAATTTTTGGAAGCTAGTTTATTTGCGTTGTTATTTTAGAATAGAAACTGTACCTTCAGTGTGTGTCAAGCTACAGGAGGAATACAGGTCAATAGCAATTAGTAATGGTTGGCGACATTTTCTATTTTCCAAAGATGGTCGTGACAGCATCTCTGAGCCCATGTGCTCTTCTCCAGTATAACTTGCCCCTGCTCCATAAATAAGTGGAGTCTAAATTTTGTGCCCTCGAATCTGGGATTGACCTTATGACTTGCTTGTTGTTAATAGAATGGTGCTGTATAATTTCTGAAGCCACGAGAAAAGGCCATAAAGCTTCCACCAATTTCTCTTGGAACACTCACCATCTGGAAGCCCCTTTTCGGGGCTTTCCATCTCAGACCCCAGTTATCAGGCTGTGAAAATCTGAAGCCACATGGAGAGCCATGTCGAGGTGTTCCGGTCTTAGCTGAGCCCAAACTTCAGCTATTCTAGCCCAGGCACCAGACAGTGAGTGAAATGCCATTGTGGAACTGGATCCTGCAGTCCCAGCTGTTCCAGGCCCCTGCCATTAAAGTCACTCCTAGCCATTTGAGTCTTCCTAGCTGAGGCACCAGACATCGTGGAGCAGAGAAGAGCTGCCTCAAATGCCATTTACTGATCTACAGAATCTGAGAGCAAAATAAAACATTTTTAATACCACTAAGTTTGGGGTGCTTTGTTATATAACAATAGTAAATAACTCAGACAGTTAAACCGTTAAGGGAATAAAATTTTTAAAAATACTTATAACTAATAGGCAGATGAATCAAAAATATAGTCTGGTCCATTTAGTGTATGGAAAAATAGCCCTACTTACCTCAATATTGTTCCTGAAAATTTCCCTATTTATAGTACAGCATACTATTTGATGCTTACAGTGATGTTCCAATATCGTTAAGAAAATGTTAAATTTTGTTCCAGGTGCATAGCTTGAGAAGGCAAGGAAAATAGATCATACATTTTAGATACACTTGAAACTGGTTAATGTTTAAAATGCTTTGATGCTTTAAAAGGAACATTAGTTTCCATTATCAGGAAAATTAAAACACATGAGTATTTTTGTTCTGTGATAATACTGGATAAATTAGACTTCATATAATTTTTTAGTTGAATAGATTTTATGTTTACTGGCTTTCATGTTGTTTGTCATGAAACCAGCATAATATTAAATATATGTACATATATGTACATGAATACACATATATATATACACACACACACACGCATATATATACTTTCCTTTTTAAAAGAGGATTTGAGGAGGCTTTGTTGTTTGCTTACCCAGCTTTATACCCCATCAAGCATAATGTGTATCATGGAATCATTAAGAAATAATACAATTGTAAGGTATTATAGCGTACAAACTTTGACAATAGTAATAATGCTCAATTATGGCCTCCCTAGAGGAGACCAGGAAGCATGCCCTATTGCTCACTTATGTACCCCCAATATTGCCTAGCTCTGGGCTTTTTGTGAAATAGAAGCTCAAAAGAGATTTGGTGAATTGAATTGAAGTGACTGAATTGTGATCAGATCTTTAAATGACTTATTCTTATGTCTAAAATTTCTCTCCACGGCATTATAGAGAAATCAGCAAAAAGATTTGAAGCAATTCCTCAAGTAATGCAAAGAAGTCATGTAAAATACCACCCACTTTCAAAATGGTTATACCTAGGCATTACAATAAACATACCACGCGACAACAGACTTTTCTAATTTCGTTTCTATGCAGTTTCACCCTATTAAGTGGTATCGTAAAGAGCCCAGTGATAGTGCAGGTCAGGACTAACACTGAGAGAGGAGGATTGTGTGTGTGGTCATATGTGCATGGGCATGTGTGTGAGCATGTTTAGAAGGGAAGATTTATTAACAGAAATAGGACTCATAACCAAAATTTCAGGTCTCATAATTCCATCACAAATATCCTTTGGAAATGACAGGCAGTGACTTGGGAAAGATGGGGTCTGTTGGGTCAGCTCTTAGAAGACACAGGACTCTGACAACCCTGTTAACATCAGGAGTCCTAGATACTCCTTTCCTTCTGGAGACCAACAAAACCAAAGTCCTCTTCCCACTCCTTGTAGACTCTCATGCTGAAAGCGCTGCAGCTCCCTGTAGGACCCTCACTAGCATTCACCCCAGGATGGCTGGGTGCCCGACTGGAGACAGGCCAGGTAGAGGTTCCCTCCCTGTTGTTCTATTGCACAACTCAGTGACACGTCTGGATTGCAGGGGTGAACTGTTGACTAAAATTTTATCTTTGCTGATAATGTAACTATATGCAGACAATGTAATTACAGCTGGTGATTCGATTATACGAAATATATGGACGCTGCCCTCCAGAATTTGTAATCCAGTGGGAAAGACAGGCTCAGACATTTCCATCTATAGTCATTTCTAACTATAGGAGTCAGATGCTAGTCTGTAAGTGTGAATGAAGTGCTGGGGGGCAAATCTGACGAGAGACAATTACTGCTGATATCGTGAGGAAGACCCAGATCTCACTTGAATCTCACTTCTGACAGATGGTTCTGATTAAAAAATTAGCACTTTGAATTTGTAAAATAAATCATTTCTTTTTTTTTTTTTTTTTTTTTTTTTTTTTTTTTTTT